>NW_027526295.1:199530659-199733704 GCF_048455015.1 Haemaphysalis longicornis | reverse complement strand
GAATTACTGGGGTGTTATTACCGTGTTTGCAATCCAAAGGGAGCTGATCCGTGGAAAGCTACTGCGAGTAAAGTAGGCACAATACGTTGCACAGACGTGTTGAGTGTTCTTTAGAAATTTCGAATTTATGTTGTCGATACCGGATGGTGAAGATAATTTAAGTTTGTCAATGATTTCGGAAATTCCGGGTTCGACAAAAAGGATTGGTGCCAAGACAGTACTGACTATATACAGCAGCTGTGACTAGGAGGCTTGTGTTTATTAGGGCCAATGTTTTCATCTAATAAATACATTACGGCAAAGCCGTGGCGACTATAATAGAGAGACGTAAGAGCTAGTACGCCCCGCGCGAAGCACCGAGCCAGCGGCGGTACATTAGGAGGAGCGTAGTATCCCTGTTACACTGTGCAACATTCCACCCGAGAGCAGCGGTAATTACGTCTTCAGCCGCTTTAATTTGCGCCTGAAGCAGCACGCGGAACTGTGTCGGTGTAGAGAGGACGTCCGTTAATCATAGGCGTCCAGTAGACAATTAACTCGCACCTTTACGAGCAGAGAACGGCGTATGAATGCTTCATAGGCTTATAGCCGAGCAAGGACGCGCTACATGAGTGGGCGAAACTGCGGCGCCCCTGTCTGCACAGAAACCCCTTTCTCGAATCCACATTATATCAAGCGAAGTGCCACCGCCCCCCTGGCCGTCGAACCATCGTCCCCCGTATCGTATCGATTCTACACGCGCGTGCCCTAACGTGCACGTGAATCGATAACGGCCTGATTATACTAATGGGGGGCTTCTTAATTTTATTCCTCCCTATACCAGACCAGCAGCCCTGGTTCCTTTGCAGGACATGCAGGCGTTGCAACCCGGCACACGCCTGTCTCCCGCTATCGTCAGATCTGGTTACTTTTGTTTCCGAATTTTGCGCCGCTTCTCCGCTGCGTTCTCCGCTCCTTCGGCGGCGGCCGATCGTTTCATGTCGGCTGGGTGCGGTGGGGCGCCCCGGCGTATTTATTTACCCGTGTAAGTGGACGCCTGCGCATGGAGCAAGCTTTTTCCTGTGGGCTGGCACGGCGCGTGCCTATCTCTGCGAGTGCAGCGCGAGGCGCTCTTCAGCGCGATTAGTGACCACGTTGCGAGTGGGCAAGCGCGCACGCAGTGGGCCAAATAGGTCAGGTCGTAATTGCTTTATCTGCGGTCCTGTCTCGCTCATTCGGGGAACGCTCAGCTCGCGGCCCAATCTGCTGTTTTGACAAAAAATTAAACATACTGGAAAGAAATGTAGGAAGGGAAAATGTGCAAACCGATTGGAGGATTCCAGACTGTTTTTCGTGCTCTGGTGACTGCAGACGTGCACACTCAACACCTGCAAATAAACGGCTTCATGGGTAGAATTTACTAATGTAGATTTTGTCACGCTGTAGGTGTTATTGTAAGACATTTTTCAGTCTGCTTTGACGAAAAGAATGCTAATACCCTATGCGCATCCTAACTACTAATGACTTGAAACAAATTACAACAACGTGAAAAAAAAAAAAACAAAAAAAAAACAGGCCGAATGACTGGACACGCACATGCACAAACGGGCACTGTCTGTGCTCCTGCCTTTCTTCCTGGTTTGTTGACTCTGTTGAAATTTGTTTCGCAATCATGAACCAATTAACTCGCACTAGAGTACTGCTAACTTTTAATGAACCTACTACACTAATATTCACCGCAATATGAGTAAGCCATTTGTTTCGCGTTGGACGATCAACCTTGTGGTGAGCGGGGATGTTCGAAGGAAATGATATCCGGAGCACAGCCGTTGCACAAGAGGTACGCGGTAACAGATCTCATGCTGTACAGACACGCTGTTTTGGAAATGAGACAGTTAAGTGGCCGATCGTGCGCGGAGAGCCCGCTTTGCTTGATTAAGCCCGTGCATGCATCGTATCTACCAAGCAGGATCTTTTTCCATCTTTTTTTACTTGATGGGTCTGTTCCGAAAGAATTCATAATTATTCTGCGGACCAGGTGGGCGGCATGTCAGAAACGAGATTTAGAGGCGGACTTCTGCGAATTGCAAACACAGGCATTACTTTGAGTTCACGAACTTCTTGAAAACATGGTGATACTAGATAGACAAGCAGTGTCTTTTAGGAGAACCTTTGAACCGCTGTTCATGAAAGTAGACCGCTTTCTCCGATTTTAGCCTTTGTTTTTATCCCTCAGAGAAGAATATATCCGATATTAATGTCCAGTGCCGCATTCAGCACCGCCATCTCTTCGTATTACGGGACGCGCATGCTATCGTGGTAGCCCTATTGTGGACCTGTCGTGAATGAATTATTCAGGCGACACACGCCGCGTTGTTAGACACGTCAAGATAACGTATAATGGGGCAGATATGCGCTTGAGGGTTCCTTCGGACAAACAGCACTGCGGCTGCTGTAAGTGAACACTTATTAAAGGTTACACCATTGTACGTTTCACATCGCCCGCTTTGCACGATTGTTTTTTAATCCAGAACTCTAGAAAAGCTCGTGTAGCCTTCTAGGAGCGTCGAAACTATGGGGATAAAGTAAATTTTCTCCGATGCACAAAACAAAAAAAAATATTTACCAGTTTTTTAGTATGCATTTTTATACTCGAAGCGGGGTTTTGAGAATGCTGGCCAGTTTAGACGTTTATTTCTGGCGACAATATTTCGGGGCCAGTTTTTTTTATTTTTTTTTATTTTTTACATTTTTATCTCCTGGGGGATCGTATATTAAAACAAAGCTTTCTATGCCTCTGTTGCGTCCTAGAATGTAACACCAAAAAGTACTGCAGGGAAGCCAACTTTACCCTATGGGTTTCCACAAATGGCACGTGGCGATGACGACGATGGTGATGATGATGATGTTGATAAAAGGCGAAGCGCCTCAAGAAAAAAAAATGCTTCTCGCAGTCGGAATAGACCATGGGTCCCTCGCGGTAGGAAGCCAACGTCTGTCAGATTGCGACATTGTGACACGGCCGAAACAGTTGATGTGTAAAATGTAGGCATATACTTATGCTCTAACCTACTCAAACGTCTAAACAAATCGACTTCAAACAAATCAATCGACAACGCCCACTTAGTTAATTTCGTTAAGAGAAAGCTTTATTTTTCAACCATTATTCTTGCTACATGAAACAGGCTTTCAATTTTTTGTTACAAAAAGCACACCTGCCTTGACAAAGAGCATGAACACGAATTGCCTACAGGCAAGATTTTTCCGAACGAATAACACTGGTAGCCGGCCTACGACATACGTGTCAGCACAGTTTAGCCCAAAAAGAACCTTCGGTACATTTTAGGCACAACCAAAGTACATAGCCAAAAGGAGCAATCAGCTTTTAACTTAAAATACACGCTGAGTTATGCGTGCATACATTCAAATAAGAAAACAAACAATAAAACAAAAGAAAAAAAACAAATAAGAAACAAATCACAGCAGCATAAGGAGGAGGTGCGCTCAAAACGCAACAACGATTCTAAATACCTTTACCTACGAAGGAGTTAACGAAGAATAAGATAAAGAAAAATACACTGGCTCACTCTGTCGGCCCGAGTAGCGTTCATAAGTGCAGTTGGGTGGATTAAACAGCATGGATCTAGTCGATACCGCTCTGTCGTCATATGACGTAAAGAAAATTGAGCTACATTCCACTCTGTGAAGGTGGATGGCAAGTGGAGTTGTTTGTATGTTACTGGTTGGCCACAAACTCCCGCACAAAGCGCGCTGTCGCCCCGGCGAAGCGTCCAGTGGGGCTGTTAGTAGGACTCACTGGGGAACACCTGATGAGCGAAAGCCAGCATGCCAAGACCAAGCTTACACCAATCTCATTAAGCCGGCTTCACTTGTAAGCCAAGTGGATTGCTTGGAAGCCATTTTACTTGGGGCAATATAGGCATGCAGTGGACCTGAACAGGTGCTGCTACTGCTGCTGCTGCTGCTGGTGATGATGATGATGATGATGACGAGATATGTGCCAAAATGAGGAAGGAGGGAGAGGTTTTTTTGAACGACGAGCGCACAAATAAGGCGAGTTAGCCTATAACAAAGGGCAACTGCCATGCGCTGCCGCTGCCTACGTCAGGGGGCTGCTGACATGACTGAGCCTATGTGCCCCACTGCATTGCTGGCTAATGACTGCGGCTTACCATGTGCTGGCTTCGTTCCTGGATTTGCCTGCATTACGTTTTAGTCCATGCGTCCTCCCTGGCTTGGTACTAAGACTCCGTGGCGTAAGATGAAGCTCGGGAAAAATAATCTCGTACTAGTCATATGGCCGGCACTTATGTTGTCAAACGAGCGTAAAATCATTCAAGGTAAGTGTCTCCTCGCTTTTTATTTTTTGTATGATTCATGTTCCCCCTGATCAGCCCTGGGAGGCGCTTCTCATTTTTTTCTTCCTCTTTTGATGGGTGGAGCCAATTTCCGATTTTCAATGGTCACTGCATTTTCATAGCGCCATTTGAACGATGACCGTTGTTCTGTTACTATTTGAAACGATTGGCATTCTATTAAAAAAACACAAGCGCTAAACGTCTTCGGCCTTCCCGATTTTCTTAATGATTTATTTCTCCTTCTCTCACATTTATTTACATCTCGAAGTCAGCAACTTTCGCTGCCTCTGGCTCCATTGCTTGACCGTGCTGGAACTCCTCCACAAGCTTTCGCCTCATTTGTACTGCTTTTTGTGTGCGTGCGCCTACGTGTTAAGCCCGTACTACATGGAGCGATTTCGCCTGCGAATTCGCTGATGCGGCGCCGCTCGTGCGGCAAAACCACCTTTTTTCGTTGCTGCGGCAAAGTGCCAAACATTTGAAGCGGTCGAGCAAACGCCGCTCGTGCGGCGTGTGCGGCGTATAGGGGCCGGACCTGCGGCCAATAGGAGCACAGCTCGGCACCACTTGCACGCTTGGAAACCAGATGGCGCGTCTTGTCTGAACGCGACAAAAGCGCGAGCACACCAAAACGTTTGTCTTCTCTGCTGTGCGTGCGTATATTGATAAAGAATTGGCGATTCTTATATAAAACCGCAAATAAACTTATATTTACCGCAAACCAGGCAGAAACAACTTGCCAAGAAAGTAAAATAAAACCACCCTTGTTAAAATCACAACAACCTTTGCTGGTGGCAAACTTAATTCAGTCTGCAAACAAGGCGCGTCTGAAATGCGAAAATCGCGGCGTTCGCAGGCCCCATGTAGACGACAATTCCAGGCATTGCGAACTTCGCAAGTGCGAATGTTCGTTCCAGCGGATTCGCAGGCGAAATTCGCTCCATGTAGAACGGGCTTTAGCCAGTCGCACATCGCCGGGTGTTCGTCTCAGTTTCAACCCTGGCGAAACTTCTCTTCTTGCGGGGCCTCCTCGGCGGCAGCGGGAGAAGAGTCGCCCCTAATGACGGCCTCCGCCCCAAGGCCCGCTTCTCGCGCTGGGCCGCAGTGGGCCACACCAGTGCTTATATCCCTTGTCATCCCGGGATGCTTCCTTTAATTAAAACCTGATCGCCGGCCGAATAACGCTTCCGACGGCTTCCGACCACGCATGCGCAGCTGGGTTCGGTCTAACGCCCAGCGCCTAATTAGGCCAAACATGGATGGGCGCGCGCTCGGCGCTGTGGCGAAACACCCAAGTTGCCTCTGCTTCTTCCTCACTCTCCCGCGAGATTTCGCGTGCTCTTTCCATCTTCTTTATTATTCTCTATTTCTTGTGACGTGCTCAATGACGTGTTTACTTTACGGGCTCGACTGAAAATAGGGCGCGTTCACACGTCCGGAAGACAGCAAGCCACGAAAGTAACGAACGTGGGAAATGGTTGCGGCACGTCGCGGCTTCCAGTCGCAGCGGTATGCTTCCTTACATTGCTTCGCTTGGATTCTTGGTACAGTCCTACAACATGTGCTCGAAGGTTGCCGTCTCCCGGTGACACGCTGTATATTTGTCGCTTTGGTGGGTCTCGGGATACACCCTGTTTAGTAGCACAGGGCTGGGCAAGGTTCCCGTCTGCAGTTTTCTCCAGTTCACATTAAAGAGCATTCTCTCTTGTCTCAATAGAACAGCCTGGGATATGTCCAGCGCTTTACAGGGTGGTGGGAGAAGCCTGCAGCTCAGTCTGAAGGACTTCGTCATCTCGTTCTAGTTCACCATACGGTCTTTTGTGCCGAGCCACAGTGGTCAGCGGGCGCCGCGGCATGTGCCGCCTCGTTGCGGTTTTTGTTTTTCTCTGACGCCTCTTCTGTGTGCGCCGGAAACCGCTTGATGCGGACGTCCTTGTCCTTTCTGGCTTCTTGTAGTATGCTGATCGTCGCCGGCGCGACCCTTTCCTGGGTAACGTTCTTTACTGCTTGCCTCGAGTCACTGAGGATGGTCTGGCAGTCCCGACCCACAATGGGTAGTGCGATGACTATCTCATTATTCGTTTCGCAGGGCTTATGTAAAATTACCTCTGCCATAGCCTTCGAAGTCCCGCTTTCGGGCTTGCACACTACTCATTCCTTCTATAACTTCTGACGATTAGGGCAAACCGCTTTAGAGCCGCTGAGTAAACTTCCATGCGCCCACCATGCCGTCTTATGTATGCTCTTCTTTTTCCCTCTGTATCACTCGTCGCAACTTGCACCTAATGTTATCGCGACCGCCGCAACTGCCGCCGCATAACTCATGCCACACGTATTCAGCCCCACAGCAGAATCAGGACCGTCCTCTGCCAGCGGCCATCGTCGACGGCCTTCCAGCTCGCCCGCTGAAAGGGCGCCCAGTATGCATGACGCTGGTGCCGAAATAACTCGTGGTGGGGGCGACACCCGCAACGCCCTTTTGCGCGTTATTCGCGTCGCGCCTGGCCCTGGGTGCGTGTATATCAGTACGAATAGCAACTGCGGCATCTGTTGCAACGCGGATCCATAAATTCCTGCGCACCGGGCGCTGTCGGTCTTCCTCTTTCATCTCGCAAACATGTGGGCGATTGCGGATGCTCGTTTCTTCTTTTTTTTTCCCTTCTAGTCCGAATCTCCGCGAAAGAGATGAAGCGAACAAAGCAAAGTATGTTTCGGAGCATTGGAACGTGTGGAGGATTCTTTTCCCTAGGTGCCTGCTCTGTCTGTAAACAGGCTGCGGAGACTCGTAGCTCTCTGAAGAGGTGCGGACATCCCTGCTTGTTTCGTCCGGGTGCGCACGGATGCAGGAATGCAGCAGGAGATCTGTTTTCGGTCCGTTTGTTTTTGCTGCTATTATAGCAGTGTCAATATTGGAGATGTAAACGTGAGCGTGCCCTGCAGGTGAAAGCACTCTCACGCACGCTTGCCTTTCCCTGGTAAATGCGTTCCTGCTCCGCCCATGCGGCTCCTCCTCAACTCGTGCCGGTATTGACCGCCACCTCAAGAGCGGTCAGGGAGCGCGGCGCAAATGGGTTCAACGAGGGCGCCTGTGTCGCTACAGTTAATTATCAACACCAAGCTTACCGTTTTGTTTCCCTTTGGACTTACCTGGTAAAGAACGGTTCGCGTGTTGTGGACCTGGTAGCTGGGTCAACCGGCGGAGTTTCCAGCCGCAGGCAAAAGGGGAGGAGCTTTGATTCACCTGTTCTCCTGCCGTTTGGTCCGCGCGCACGGCTCGATCTGTGAGCAAATATGTTAACTGTTATAAAACAAACTACGCTTGCTTGCGGTTTGTGCGCTCTTTTTGTCGTTCCGTATGCACTGTAGCCTTGTGGAGTGTAGTCACAGCAGTGCCTTGGTAAATTGAAATTCTTGGACTCGAGAAGTGCCTTAGAGTTTCTGGGTTTTGTATTTCTTCCTAGTTAAGGTACTCCCGTTAAGCGGCAACGTTTCACTTCTGTTAAACTAAACCGAATAAGTAGTTGGCATCCTAAAGGACGGCAGATCTGGGTGCCAGCTGCCAACAGGCAGACTACGTGTTACAATAACTCAGATTTTTTTCGAAGTAAAACAAAGTTTTAAATACTTACTACTTACCGTGGAAGCCATTGATGTCATTGCAATAAATACGATTGGCGAAAGATCATAATTCGTTTAAGTCTGATAGTATAGTTCTCACCACTTAATTTGCAACGACGTCAATTGCGTGGCCAGGAATTTATATACAATGTGGAAGTTCTGTGCCCTGCTCCTTGGGCAATAGGTTATACCTGAAGCAGTAAAACGGACAATTGGGCTAGTTGGTAGCTGTTCATCTTGAAGGTCGAAGCGCTCACAAAACAGGGACGAAAGTAGAAAGAACAAAGACGACGACGTGTCGTCTTTGTTCTTTCTACTTTCGTCCCTGCCCCTGTTTTGTGAGCGCTTCAACCTTCAAGATATACCTGAAGCGAACAAAACAAAGTATGTTTTGTTCGAACAAAATCTAAGTCAGTTATTTCGAGCATCGTTTGAAAACAACGCTCAAGAAGCCTTGCCTTGCGCGTCCCATCTTTTGGTCGACCGCACCCCCCCCCCCCCCCCCGAAAAAAATTTCTGGCTAAGCGCCTGCAAACTTGTACAAAAGCGTAATAATGTGACCGTCAGTGCACGCGCAGAAAGATATACTGTAGCTTCGATATGGTTCAAGCCTTGCGTGATTTAGTGCAGGCTTCGCCAGTCTTTTTTTTTTTCCATCAAATAGTGAAAAAGGGAAGTGCAAGCGAGAAAGTAGAGGAAAGCAGCGTTATGAAAATGGCGATAAGTCGGCCCAAGATTGGACTCTATAGCATTCAACTTCTCGGCCTGATAATGACAGTTTCATTAGAAGAGTAACAAATATCAACTATTTTTGTGTTAGAAACATTCCTGACAACTACATATTGAAAGACAATCCCACTTGCAGCCAAGCCGCGAATTTTCATGTCACGAAATTCTTGAGCCTATACTTTCACATGACACTTTCTTATGTGCATTGTCGGCTGCAGTATAGACCGTCGCAATCATAGGCCCATTGTCAGCTCATCGATCGACCAAAGTATTATGCGGCAGTGCCGACAAAAACACATCTTATGGCAATAGCGGTACCGCAATATGAGGCCACTTATATGAACGAACGAATGAACGAACGAATGAATGAATGAATGAATGAATGAATGAAATATAACTCAGGCTGTTGGCAGGTTAAATAATTGTGGGAAGGGCTGTGGGGTTGGAATAATTGGGGTAACGCTCGATAAATGGTTGTGCTGGGCTGTTACTCCCACAATATGCCCCTAATGTTTGCACTTGTGAGCTTATGGCCGTCCGAGCACCGCGAGCGTGGGCGCGAAGGGAATATCGGATGCCGCCCGATGGGACGATTCGTTCCCTTTTATAAATCGGCATTTGTAGATTTTTCCATACGAGTACACGTGCCACATTTTAGCTAATGTTGGTAAGTGCTCGCAAAACACGGATTATGCCCGATGACAGGGGAATGCTCCAACGGCAGCGAATGCTGTGCTAGTGAGCCTTTAAATCCATGGACCCATTTTTTTTCTACAATTCCGAAACGGAAATGTTCAACAGAGAACTGCATCAAAAGGAGAAAACTGTTGAACCAAAGAGAACCCACATCTTGAAAATCCTTTAGACGGGCCCAAATTCGAATTTGGGACGACAGCTCGCTAAAGATTAAGTTCATGCAAAAGCTCATCATTTTATTTTGCACAGCCGGACAAATCCTTACCGCTTCAGTTATGATATGCGGGTATCAAATCGATGGATATAAGCAGCCCAGTAATTTCAGCAGAACACTGAAACAAAAATGGTTATGATTTAGCCCCTATTTACGAACACGTGTCATTATATAATAAATAAACCCGACACAAGTTTTAAGCTGTCAGTTGATGCAGTGCAAATAAAAACAGTGCCGAACGTAATTTATGATTGGACCTGCACAAAATGAAATGAAACAAGACCCGTGTCATGCACATTGTTTTAAAAGCAGACCAAGTAGAGGCTTATAGAAACGCTGTATAAAAGAACGTTCCTCATCATGCCGACCAATAAAGGCCCTCCTAGAAAAAACAGCAAAAATATTTACACACGAAGTTCACGTCGTCATTCGGCGATTTTTGGGTCAATTCTAATAGAATTACAAACCTATTTGCCCAACAGAAAGTATTGTTAAAGGGACACTGAAGTGATATGTAAACATTGCGGGATTACTAGCGCAAATTGTAGTCCGGAGTCCCCAGGCCATGTTTCGACCACTCTAGGCGCGTTTACGCGATTTTATTTAGTAGAAAAACTAATTCGAAAACGCTGTCCTCCTCTCTTTACGCTCGCCCATTTTCTGTGGCGTTTTCGTGTGACGTCAGGAGGGGATGAGCTGGCAATTGGCTGCGCCACGGCTGCGCTACTGCACGGCTCCCCGGCCGACAGAGTCAGTCGGCCCAGCGTTTCGTCCGCCGGCCGCCGACGGGTCGTCGCAATCAAGGAGGTTAAAAAAAATTGCTTGGTCGCAATTCGTTCGCTTAGTTGAAACCAAGCCAGGACACGTTTGTGAATGGAAGAATGTGCCTTTCTTTACTTGGTTTGTTTGTACACTGTATCTAGCTCCAAGTCAAGGTCGCTTCACACAAGCGCTGCACATGCGACGCTTCGCTGACTGGTACGCCAGTAGGAAAATATAAGGCCTCTTGAAGGCGGGAGAAGAGTCAGCGAAGTCAATATAGGTACTAAGCAAATAAAATCAACTGATATTTTTACCGTACAGCGTAAAACTAGGGCGCGGGAAGCACCTTTTTGCGCTGGGCGAACAAGCACAGCGGTCAGCAGCACGACTACGCATCTGCGAACGCTTTTCCGTCTACGAAATGCAATTGCTAGACGTGAGCTACTGTGGAAACTCGGGCGACGCTTACTGCACGATCGCAGTACAACAAATAGTCACCTAAGCGGCTTGAAATGCCAAAATTAAATAAAAGTGTAAACCGGTTGTACAATATATACCCTATATTAGCAAGGCATTCGCGTCCCGCTCCGTGGCCTAGCGGTCTGGGGCGCTGGGATATCACCGCTAAAGTTTTGCGAGTCACGGGTTCGAATCCCCGCGGGTACGTGGTTTTTTTTTTTGTAAGTTAACTTTTTTGTTTTCCGCCGATGTTTTCTATATTGAGTTCACCTTTTTTTGGGCCGCAACGTTCATGGCTACACGAACTAGTTCACAAAACGCGCGCAGGCTGGCACTGGCGCGCTAGCGAGTTCTCGTTGGCGTGCTGTTGCCATAAGCACCGACTGCTTGCAGGCAGTGGGCACAGGCCAGAATGAACAGACCCTTGGCCTGGTGCGAACACGCTTTTTACGATACAGGCATGAGGGAGGCAAGCTCCAAATATGGGGGAAAAGGGCATGACATTTGGGCGTCTGCGGGTACGAGGAGGGCGTTCATGCACTGCGTAGGTCTCGGCTAGTGAATGCTACGACTACAAGCCGTCCTGGGAGGCTTATCTTGTGCATTTTACAGCCGACAACATGGCAGAAGCGCGGTACGATGATTACTGAGATATTGAGAATGCCCATCCAACAAAGCCATTGGTTATGTTTTACAGAACCGAAACCGAAACCGAAACTTGTGTGATTGCTAACCTTGGGCATCGTCCAATCACGGCGCCCCTCCTCTCAACGTCACAGCCTTAGTTGGTGCTGCCGCCGCAAACCGCGCATGGTAGTTTTTCTTCTTTCGCGCTTTGTAAAATAATTACCGATTTGTCAACCGGATAAACGATGAAAAGTGTGCTAATTTGAGCCAGTCTACGCAGTGCAAGCAAAAACGGGAGCTTGACAAATTCACTTCAGTGTCCCTTTAAGTTTAAATAGCTCCTTTTTCCTTTGCGAAGGCTTCTGCAACGTAATTCCATTTCAAAGGTATTGATGTTTCAGAAGACATATGTTGTCAATGTTGTCACCGTAAATGATGAATCATTCATTCCCTATAAGAGTTTTTAATGCTGCTTCTTTGGCATTCTGGAGTAGCGAACAGAATGCTTAGTCACCAAAACCTGATCGAAACGCCCGGGTGAAAAAAGATTTCCCCCAAAACTTTTGTCCGGATTTTCGCGTACAAGCGCTCAGCTTGTATCCGGGTGGTCGTTCAATTACTGAAATAAGGTTCCGTGAGCTTTTATCAGGTGAGCTTTTAGGGGTTTTAAAAGGAATGAAAACCAGCACAAGCACGCTGAATGCCTCGGATAGCCGTAAGGTTTTGTTCTGCACAGACACATTTATTTACTTTGACTGCATTTTCTGCAGTGCCGAAAAGTTCTTGGAACACGCTGTGCCCTGCTCCTTTTCTTCTCTATTTTGCGACGGAGAGTTCACCGCAATTGACCCGCGTCACAATGATTGGCCACTCTCAACGCACCCGTAGGTCTTCTGGTGACCAGTGCGTCGATTTGCTACAACCTAATCGTAGAAATCGAATCTCCATGCCTTGCAGTCAGTGTGACTAACGCTGGTCAAATTCTCCCATTAGACTGTTCTGTACGCCCAAATCATGGCCCAAATTGTCGCGCCTTGCAAGTAACGCTCTCCCCCTAACATCGTTTTGGGTGACCAGTAGGGAACCGAGTTCAAACTTGAAGTCACTTCTAGCCAATGAATGTGGCTAGCGGTATCTGTTTTGTTTTTTATGGCAGAGTTGTGGGCTTTTTATCGTCGTTCGCCGGATGTACTCCGGTAACCGTCGTAAGCCAGAACGGCGGAAGCAGTTTTTTGTGACATCTTGGTCTTGTATGGTTCGCCGTACATGGTACACATTTGCTTCAGTTTGCTTCGGTTTGCCAGCCGAAGTGACTGCGAGGACCATTGGATAATTTTGGAAACGAACATGGCCAACCTGGTACTCGAAGAAAATCCTGTTGCACAGCGATGGGTTTTGGACTTTGCTTTGACGACGGAAATGAACACCGCTCTCGGGCAGGTCTTCTTGTTACTTGGGCAGCTTCCGTAGGAAAGCTGCTTAGAAATAGTGGCTTTTTTAGGTTTGACTGCTACCTTTCGTCTTTATATCGGCTCATTGTGGGGCGAGTTTCGCACTGGTAGACGTGCATTATAAGATCAGTATTGCTGATCATTTTGCTTCAATTAGTTTTTGTTCCCAGACAAGCGGAAAAGAAGCTATAAAAATAGAATAATAATTTGAACTTGACGAGTTATTTTTCAAGCGCTACATCTAAATTTTCTGTTCTTCTATATGTGGCCGCTTCTTTCCCTAATCGCCGTTTTTTGATAGTCAAGGCCAATTTATCATAATTGAAACGTAAGTACCACAGAAATTGACGGGACATTCGTATGGCTTTTTGTGCCCATTTCTTTTGTACCTCTCAATTATAGGCGCACGCTGGAACAACACTTCAAAAGTTCGTCAACATAGTTCATTTCGTGTGGTCTAGGAAACGACAAACAGCGCTCCTAAAATCCCAGTCTCTTCGGTGATTCTGTTTTTTACGAAATTGCATGTAACAAGGCTTGTAGATATGTGAGCAGTTCTGAGTTCTCAGACCTGGGCATGTAACTTTACAGCCCACATATTCGTTGGAACTAACGAGATTATTGCCTAACTACTCCGGAACGCCTCTTCTTTTTTACTCAAGGTCGTGTTTCTCAAATTAGATGAGGTGTTAATATAGCTTAGGCAGAACACACTTAATTAAGCTCACCCACAAAGAACACACGTAAATGCGATTGGGAACTGTTGGTCCCAACTACCGCGAAAAAATTCAGTGCCCGATAATAAAAAAGCAAATAAAAATCTCGCCTTGTGACGTCGCTAGTCCTGATAATTTTTGTGCTTAAGAAAATTAAAATCAGAAGACCGTGACCTGAAGACGGATAGGTGGTTATATTTGCACTTTTGGCTCGTTAGGCAGAAAACTTTGTCGCTTTTAACACTATTTCGCACCTTTTAACACCTTTTAACACTCTTTTAACTGCTAGCGGTCCCTTAAATGTAGTTTCTTTTGCAGGGCACTTACAAACTCGTACGCGCAAGCGGCCTTATCCGGGAATAGCTTGAACACCCCGGCGTTCGGGCCTGTGACTCAATTCCAGTGGGCTCATAACGTCAGCTTTATATAAACGCTTGTGCATAACACTACAGTTCTCGAACTACAAAGTGCGTAGAACACAGGTATTAAAGAAAGATTTCATGTGAACGTCTCCTCTCCTTTTGTTAGCTTCTTTAATATTTTGCCGACTTCTCCTAATGGGAATGTTTTTCTTCAGCGGGCTATCCTTTTCCCGCATTGCTAATTAACCCGAGAAGCCTCATTGCGTTTTGCTTTTTTTACACTGAAGTTCGTAAGCTCATTTCGGGTACATGCGAGGTGCTGTTTAGTGCGTGTGGTCGGCCCCCCGTCAACTGATGAAGCGGTGAAAAAAAGTCACTCAATCTCAAAGAAAAGGTTTTTCGACGTATACCCGGACAAAAAGTCCAACAAGACTTTCTTGTTGGGCTGACAGCACGCCTGTGGGGCCAATAAGAAATTCTGTCGGCACTCTATCGTTCCAATAGCCTAGTCTTCCAACAGGGAGTTTAACCGTGATGGCGTTTACCGGCTCGCCAACACAATCAGTGAATGCCAACAGACGCCTTGTTCGTAATCAGCGGAGCGAGCGCGCCATCAGACAGAACCGACAGACGCCCTGAAGGTGCTTTTTAGGGCCTAAACAGCAGCGTCTATGTCTGGCATAGACGCTAGACGTCAACGTTTGTGTTCTGATTTTTCCATTCAATAAGTAACAGTCAGACGGACGATAACATAACGATGTGAAGATATGCTTTGGCTCATACCACGGCAAGCACAATCGTTTGTTGCTGCAGCCTCGGTTGCTCTTCGTCCACAACAAACTGAATCGGCTGTACAGCTTTCTTCGAGGGCCTGTATAAGGGGTTCTATTTTCCTTTTTTGCGCAGGCCGCTGGGGGCGGTCGTGCAAAATCATTTTCGCTCGTCGCTGCCGTTCTGCCTACCTGTTTGCTGTACCTATTACGTCGCCGCCACCGCATGCTTCGGTCGCTTTCTAATAATCCCCACTTGTTACAAACTCAGAGGTTTTCGCACTGTTAGCAGTCGTTTTACACGACGGGTTTGATGCGCCTGACATTCACGTTGTTCACGTTGTTCACGTTGTTCAAGGATTTCCATTTGTCATTTCTCCCGCCAGTCTTTGTGCATGCTGCCTGTAAAGCGTGCTTTTCAGTTAAAATTTTGTGTGAAAGTTAGGAACCAAGTAACCGAGAGAAACTACATGCGTCAATAATATGAATTACCGTCGCTATGCAGAAAGAAAAAAAAACCTGGATCTATATTCCATCATAGCCTGTCAACGAGATGTGTGATGCATTGCTTGAAATAGCGCGTTAGCTTAAGGCCTTGCGTTCAGGCTAGTTGGTATTCCATAACGTTCATCTTAAGCGCAGAAAAAAAAACAGGGACACAGAAGACAAGGACAAGCGCTTGTCCTTGTCTTCTGTGTCCCTGTTTTTTTCTGCGCTTAAGATGAACCTATAGCTTAAGGCCTTTCGATTAACTTGCGCATGGAGGTAACATGCAAGCACTTTTCCCTCCAGACAAATCAAAACGCTCCCCAGATATCCCCAGGTATCCCGAGATATCCCCAGTTGGAACATAAGCTGCGCGATAACATAAGCTGCCATGTGCAACATAAGCTGTGCCTCGGAGCGGAGGAGTACTATTGGAGCATCAAACGCGCCAGTATTTTTAAAACCTTACTCGCCGCGGCGGCTCCGTGGCTCTGGCGTTGGGCTGCTGAGCCAAAGGACGCGCGTTCGATTTCCGGCCGGGGCGGCCGCTTTTCTGATGGAGGAGAAAAGGGAAAAAGCCCGGTTGTTCGAGATTTCGGCGCGCGTTAAAGATCCCCAAGTTTTCTAAGTTAATCCGGCACCTCTCACGACGTCGCTCATCAACTGTGTGGTGTCGGCCCGTTAAGCCCCACATTTAATCAATAAATTTTTAAAACACGTTTTTCCAGAAAAAATCCAAAAAGAAAGGCACCTCACGTGGTTTTAAATTATTACGCGCAAAATAGGAAAAATTGAATAAGCAAAACCCTAAATGGTGCATACTGCTTTATACACATCATTTCCTTGTCCGACCTTTCACAACCAAACGTGCCATCATTCCAAATGAATTCGCGAGTGCCATGGTTCCTGGCATGATGGCGAGTTTTTAAAGATGGTAGAGCGGAGAATTTGGCGTTGTTTAACAGGTGCAAATAATTATTTATTAGCGTAGAAACCTGCTAGCGTTTGGTGCACACGTATTCCTTTTTCAACAAAGGGCATCCTTCGACCTTGCAGGCACTACGTATTTCGTCTTGGAACGAAAACAGTATTAAAGCAGATAAAACAGGCCGGTCCCATAGTGTCCCATACGGCGAGCGCTCTTCCTTTCTGCTAGTTCTGCAGTTTTCAGCTCAGATTTGTTTTCGGGGGTTCACTTTTACTGAGTGCCCAACTCTTTATTCTACTGCTACAGCTACTCATCCCGGAGGGGGTGTACTGCGGTCAATAAATTAAAAAGCGTCTCCCCCCCCCAAAAAAAAGGCTTTAATCGACGCTGTGAAGGTTGTTGAAAAGCAAAGCTTTAAACGACACCCACAACAATTGTCCAAGTATCACTTGAATTCACACACGTGGCTCTACAAAGAGTGAAACCAGAAATTCTGGCAGCCGTTACCTGAAATTTGCGGGGCGGGATCGCGAACGCAGCAGCGTCGGGCATGGCCGGGCTAGAGCGGCGGACGGCGCCGCTATAGTCCGGCCGTGCATTCGTGGAAAGAAAACGGAGACGAACGCCTTCGAAGGGTGAGACAGCGGCACCTAGCCATCCTGATGTGCTAGCTCGGGGCGGCACCACCGTGCGACACAAGCGTAGACACCGAAACAATTTCACATGTGAGCTTAGTGATTCCCATTTATAGAGATTTAAACTAGTTAGTTTAGTAAGTCTGAATATTGCGAGAAAGCCGAGGGAACTTTTATAATCGCTATTTATCAGATCCAGTCGCTCCTTTCGCATTTTGTAATTAAACAAAACCTCTTAAAACACAACCGAATTGGCATACGTGCTCACCAATTTAGGAAAAGGAGTCTCATTCGTGGCAAGCAGTGCGCGAAAGGTAGCGTTTCTCTAGCAGCTAGATGCCTATATGTGATCTCTACGTTTTGTTTTCCCTCCGTGCAAATCAATCCTTAACGTATCTTTGCCATACGCTCACTTAATTCCGACGGGTGCGGGTTACCAAGCAGGTGCTGTCGAAAAAGGTAATGAAGCCGCGCGAAGAAAACACGCAATGTACACGAAGCAGCGCCAAAGCAGGCCGAAAACAATTGTCGCTAAAGCAGAGGAAAAAGCCGTTTAGCGACCCGCTCGCCGGGGCGAGGAGTCACCTGCGTCCGGGGAACGCTGGGTAATAGCACACTATCGCCGCGCCATCTACACGGTGCTCCGTGAGTGAAAAGCGCCGTCCCCATCCCCAACCGCGTTGGGAGTTTCTTGTCCCGCACGCCACGAAGGAAGGGTTGGCCGGAAGAGGTAGAACGCTTTGCTTTAAAAAATTGGGTCCATCTCCCCACGAGGGGGGACTCGAGTAAATTCGTCGCGTAGGGGGTGGGTGTATTGCGTTAACGTTAGTGTTTGGGGGGTGGTGGTGGGGTGGTAGTGAATGTGTTAACTATTATTGCTTATTACTATTTATTATTATTATTTCTTTCATATACTAATTATTACTTTCGTGACTTTGCGACCCGAGTCCCCCCCCCCCCCTCCCGTGGAGAGATGGGCCCAATTTTTCTTTTTTTTTTGTGACGCAAGAAGTGAAGGCAAGGGGTAGGTTGTTGTAAGTCGTTATTTATTTATTTGTTGCTGTTGCCGTTGTATTGCACGCTGAGAACGACGGCTTCGTGGTCGCTAAAGTGTACTGTTAAGGGGTCTTTAAGCAGTGGTCGTGCGTTGCAGCAACTGGTGAATACGAGATCGATGCAACTGCTGCCGTGTATCAGCAGCTTCTTGACGTAATTTGAATGAGTCAAGGATATAAGGCGCGTTCGTACCCTTTGATTTTGTGTCGCTTTTGTGGCGCAGTGGGAAGAGCACCATGTACCTCGCGTTCCGCCCAAAGGGTCGTGGGATCAAAACCAGGCGCCGGTAACTATTATTTTTTATATATAGTGAAGGGGGAGGGGTGCGGACCTGGGGCCGAATTCTCTAAAAAACGGGCGTCGCTTTGAAACGACGGGGTAGCGCCATTGAAATGTATGTGTTCTGGGGTTGGGGCCGCCGCTTTGAGGTGGGCAACATGAAGATGAGCTGCAAGAAAAGCACTGTGGCAAGGACGCGAAGCGACAAGTGAAATGACGGAGGGCAGTGGGTGTCGCTTCGCGTCCTTGCCACAGTGCTTTTCTTGCAGCGTATCTTCATGTTGCCCACCTCAAAGCGGCGGCCCCAACCCCAGAACACATACATTTCAATGGCGCTACCCCGTCGTTTCAAAGCGACGGCCCGCCGTTTTGGAGAATTGGCCCCCTGTTGTTGAGAGCGAGGAGGGTAGCGTGATGCGGGAGAGGAGGAGTGGGGGAGAGGGCGCACCTGCGCGCTGAGCTGTTGCGGACGGACGGCGGACGCTACATGTGAGTTAAAGAAATGCTCTGCATTTAAAAGTTCCTGGAAAAGGAGATACTACCTTATTTGCGTCCTGCCGACTCAACCCGACGCGCGAGTCAACCTACCCCCTGCCTGCGAGTGGAACGGACTCGCCCCAACGCCTTTTGGGCTCCCCCCGTCCGCATATACATGGATGCGTTGCGTCGACAAAAACCCGTCTCCCTCGTCGGCTCAATATAAACGGGGTTACCGATAGCAACTCTGAGCGCTAACCACTGACCTTCGGGCGGCGCTTCTAAAGTGTTGCGCCTACTACGCGCGCCGAAATTATTCTCAGCGCCGACGAAATTCCCGCCTTTGTCAACACGGCGGGTGTATTACCAGAGTCCCTCAAAAGCATTGAGGGATCTGATATCACAAAACGAGCTGTCAGTCCCTGGTCACATATATCCGCCGTCGTGGTGACACTGTAGACCCGCAATGAATTAGAACCATGCTGCGTACCTTTTACGGCACAACGTCTCCAGGCACCACGGCACTCCTTTCCCTAATTATTTCGTGCCCCCCAGGTGACGCCGCATTGGGCGTAACCCCACCGACCAGGACACACCCGCGCTTTGCACGCTGTAATGCGATAATTATCCCCGGCACTTAGGGAGACCTCCCGCCCTTCACACTAGGTGCCCTCGGCGCCGCGGGGACCAAAGACTACAGAAGTGCGGCTCTCGCAAATGTACATTGATAACCTTTCCTTGGATGGGATTTTTTTCTTGGACAGACGTGCATACCGGCTTTCGCAGACAAACGATGGAAGGCGGAAAGCTTTCGGCGGCTTTCCGCCTTTTTTCTGGCGATCTTCATAAATTAGTCAGTCAGTGGTTCCGAAGTGATTTAAAAGGAAGGTGTATCGTCTCCTACCGCCCTTTCGCGATGACATCAGGGGTACCTCAAGACTGGACACTCTATCCTCTTCTCTTTAACATTTTTAATGACATCCACTCCGTTATTGGGCACTGTTCGCTCTCTCAATGCATTTGATATAAAGCTCTATCGCGCGGTCTCTTCACCGTACGATCGTGTCTTGCTGCAAAATGACATCGACGCAGTATCGACATGGTGCGACAGTAAATATTTCAAGCCTAATCTCTCGAAAACTATCGTGATATCATACACTTATAAAACTGCCCCGCTCTTTTTTTCCTGCTCTCTGCTCGGTGAACCTGCAAAGCCCGCTATTGTAGTGCCTTATTTGGGTGTAATGATTGGTGCAAAGCTACGTTTCAACTCAAATGTGAACCACCTGACCAACTCCTGTCTCCGCACGCTTGGCGTGATTTTCCGGGCCACCAATGAATTCACCGATCGATCATGCTTCGTCTGACTTTACCGGACCATAATTTTATAGAAGCTTGATTAAGCCATTCGTCGTCTCTACGGTTATAAAGGATTCAGAAGCGCTGCACTAGAACCGTATTTTGGCGCTACTCACCAGTGAGCCATTAGAGGCGCAGCGGGCTTCTCAAGCTTCTGAATCTGGTTGAACTATCTGTTAGGCGCTCCAGGCGTAACCTGGGTTTTCTTTTTAACTGTGTTCATTCCAAATTTGATCGCCTTTGCCTTGTAAGCTCTGTTCACGTCCGAGTGCCAATAAGACCACTGAGCCTGGCACCAGCTAGTCGGTGCCAACATACATTTAACAGTCTGTTTTATCTTCTATTGACATTTTTGAAATGCCAAGGTTGTTTTCAAATGCTTCTTGAAAAATTTGATATCTTGAATGCGCATTTTGTGGAGAGGTCGCACCAGCACTTTTCCCTCTGTTCTTGTGTTTAGAAGCACAACCTTGCTTATGCTTGTACGTCTTATTAGTGCACACTCTACA
Organism: Haemaphysalis longicornis; assembly: GCF_048455015.1. Classification (NCBI taxonomy): domain Eukaryota; kingdom Metazoa; phylum Arthropoda; class Arachnida; order Ixodida; family Ixodidae; genus Haemaphysalis; species Haemaphysalis longicornis. The sequence continues at coordinate 199,713,213 of NW_027526295.1, read as the reverse complement.
TAGGATCTCCAGAAAATGTTTTGCCTCCATAAAATGTTCTGTACCTGTTTTGCCTTCCTTGAACGCTCCCCTCTTTTGTATTTATCTGCACAATTATTTTTGTCCATTTTTATTTATTTCCCTTCTTTTTTGTTGTCTTCTTTTTGTACGCCATGTACCCAGTGCATCACCCGAAGAGGCCCAGCGCTGCTGGTGAGCACTTCGATTCGATTCGAGGGTGGTTTATTTAACACAAAGAAACAACATACAATGGGTATATACAGGAGGAGGTCCCGAAGTCAATGACTGCAGGGGGACCTCCTTTTATTCAAATAAAAAAAAAAAAAAAATAAATAAATAAATAAATAAATAGCGTGCTCGGTCCGGCGATGAAGTAGGCAATAGCTGCCGAAGGTCCTAAGGTTAACTTTTAATCTATCGACGACGGCATTTGGTTACAATACAAAACTTATCAATAACGAACATATATAGTTTACCAGCAAACAGAGAAGTATTTAAATGCACTTAGCAAAACATATTTAACTCACAAGGGTCTCCCGCCATCTGCACTCTTTCCATCGACCCCCAAAACACCGAGACACTTCAGTTTTATTTCACAAACACCACGCCTCCAAAGGCATGTCCCAACACAAAGGGAGTAAGGCCTACTTACACACTCTAGGCTTCTGATTGGCCACAACAATATTCATGGAATGCTTGTTCACAAATGATCCCGTGATCCGCACTCTCACTCGTAACATCAAGACACAAGAACTACACAGATTAAAACCGATTAATTAAAAGCTGCTCCGAGCGGTGGCAATCGACCTTCTGGCGGTCTTTCTAAAGTATTTATTGTTAGCACGACGCGCGCCGAAATTATGCCAAACGCCGACGAAATTCCCGTGTTTGGCGACACGGCGTGCGTATAACAAAAGGAGCTTTCAGTCCCTCGTCACGTACCTCCGCCATCATGGCGACACTCTGCGACACTGCGTACCTTTGACTTTACAACCCGTGGCGCGGCGGAGCGTTTTTTTCTATTGATATTTGGCCCCACGATTGACCGCGCAGCCAGCGTAACACCGCCGACCGGGACGCACCCGCGCCTCACACGCAATAACGCGGCAATTACCCCCCACAATACAGAGAGACAGAGACCTCATTGTACGTGCATTCTCTGAGCTGTTAACAACTGCCTCGAACCGGCAGCAGCTTCGGCGGCGACCATCGCGTCAGCTTTCGTCCCTGCATCAAACTGTGGCCGGAGTTTCGGGACCAGAAAAGCATTGAGGGACTCTGGTACTACTAAACGTGCGTGCGTTTATGCCCAATCTTCCCATCAGCAATTGGCCTCTTTTAACTTGAAGAGCCACGCTCGCGCCGCAAATTCAAGGTGCTGCAAAACCGAGCGCCATCCTTGTAGTCGCTATCATTACATTCATTGTAATATTAACCACAATCATCATCATCAATCATAACTTGGGCCCTGTATTTTATCGGCCGTTTTCTCGCGCTATCGTTTTTGTTTCTTGTGGCTGTAATGGGCACCCGAACGCGGTAGTAAACGTCACTTACACGTACACGTCTACGGGAGCCTGCCAAGTCGATGGTGCGATCAAGCGGACACGTTTTCTGTGCGCATTTGTCGCGCTCCGTGCGCCAAGTATAGCTGAGATGCCTTCTCGCCGGGGCGGGTCGTGGGACGGAGCGCAGGGCTGGGAATCCGCGGCAAGCCAGGCATGGCATCGGCATTTTTTCTTCCCTGCACTCACGAACCGCAGAACGGAGCAAGGCCAACAACTCGTTCAGCTGCCGAGAAAACGTGGCAAGCCATGCGGCGCCGACCGAAGTGATGGAGAAAGCATGGCAGAATGCGCTAGATTTGGGATTCGTTTTTCACAAAATCTAAATTCCACCACTTGGAGAGAATTAACGGACATAAACTGAGCGAAAAATGGCGAACATCTCACTTTGCTTGCGTGCTTGCACAGGCATGCGTGCGTGCATCTGGCCTTCGAAGCTAACGCTGTCCATTTTTTCGATACCTAATTGAGCGCCGATGACCTCTGATTTAAACAACCCATAACCTACAAATACCAATAAACTACGGGACGATAACCTACAACCTCACCCATAACCTTGCGTTCGGCGAAAAACACGACGACGAACAGAGGGACCGCGAACGCTGAGAGCTGGGTCTACTGCGTCTCTTAAAGTTCTTCTTGCGAAAACACAGGGACAGGGAGGGAGAGGAAGTGGTGCATTATCGGTGAGAAATTAGCACCAAACACCACTTTCCGCTGGCGCTCTCGTACTTAATCTTCATTAATATGTGACCTTGTACGCCTACGCTGGAGTCGTGGTGGTTACACCTGCGGGATGACAAAAAAGAAATACTTATCGTGTTCTTTGGAGTGTTCAAAGGCTTTTATAAGTTCCCGATTGTCTACTTTCTATTTTGGTCTTCATGGCGTGCAGGATACCTGAAATAATATCCGGAGTACTTTTCTTGTGTTCGTCCCCTTCGTAGTAATATATTGTGCAACTGGGGTTTTTATTCATATCGCCCAGGCTGTCTCCTCTTGTGCTAGATCAGCAAGTGTTTCAGCATCAAGTAAACCATTTGCCATTTGACTACTTGGCTTTTTAACGAAGAGATTCATAAATTGCAGGCTCAATGGCTGGCGTTGTTTACTGCTGTCCATGTGCCTCGGTTGTGATACCATACCAGTAACTTCGGCCGCCTTACCATCTGCATGGTCTCCACATCAAAACGTCTACCATGACTTGCAAATCAACCTTTTCGATGTATACACAGATCCACAAATGTTTGTATCGACTTGCGTCGGCAATGAGAGGCCGCAAATCGTTATTTATAAAGCGAAAGTTTTTCTAGTGGAACCAGTGGCATCCTGTATAAAATGTGATGCATTTCCCCATAGACCGGTTGGTCGAGCGAAAAGCTCTGATAAGACCTCTGGAGACACGGCGCGTGCGTGAAAGTGGGCTTCCGTCGCGTAGAAACGCGGTTTGTTGAGAATTGCAAAAAGAGGTTTAATTCTAGATTAGAGAATACACGCATGGATCATGAAGGAAAAGGAAACTAGCATACCTTTATCTCATAAGCCACGTATCACTTAGATCGTACGTAGGTGCGTTTGCTTAATGATCGAAAACTCGTCGCGTGTGTTCGTTCTTCCTTGGCGATTTAAGTTTTTGAAGGTTTGACGATCTATTGGACGCCCTTTCAGCGAAGGTTCGAGGCGCTTTTAGCTTTGGCACTTCTCTGTCGCTCGCTGTCGATCTAATCGTCGCTGTCGCTCTAATAATGGCGTATTATCGCTATTTGTTTGTTGGAAACTTTGAATTTGCTCCCGAGCGATTTTGAGGGCTTCTATATTTTCTTCTGGACATGATGGCATTTAAGGCAATGATGTGGCCGACAGAATCGTCGGGAGCAAATTTATATTCACCCCCCAGCAAGACTGTTTTGAATCCGCTGATTCTGATGCGGAGGCCGACCTCGGCACAAAGGATGGTGCCGTTTCGGCGAAGGCCGAGCGGAAGGCCGGTCTTCCTAATGAAGTTCTGGAAGACCCGAACCCATTGCCCTGCGGATTCAGCCGTTGGCAACAGTGCAGATAAGGCGTATAAGAACGGGCACGGCCCTTACACCTAGTACGGCTGACTACTTCCTCGGGCGTGGAAACCTGTACAGCACTCATAACTGCCAGAAATGTACTGGGGTTCTGTGCAGTGCACGAAACTTTTTGTATGAATGTCCGGCACTCACTGTTTTTAGAGAACACTGCCTAAAGACACTTGGCCCGCTACGACTGGCAGGCTACGAACTTTGGCTTAATCTACTTGGAGCCCTACCTCACAGGAAGCACGTGTTGGACACCTTGCTGATTTTCATCAGAAAAGCCGGCCTTGAGGACTGCTTCTAGCTGCCTTTCTTTCGCTATTGTCCCAACTCCTTCATTCCAATCCCAGTTCCGCCTCTTCATCGAGGCCTCGGGTCATGTCATGAAGGCGTCTCTCCCGCTCTTTTTTTTTAATAAACATCTGTTCCTCATTCATTTATTTCCACGTCGTTCTCGGCTTACACCGTGCGGTGGACCTCGTCCGATGAGAGAGGAGGGTTAGAGAAGAGTGTGAGGAAGGATGTGGGCAAGGAGCGATTTGGTTCGCTACGTGAGGATGGAGTACGAAGGCAACGGATGTGCACAGTGTCTCCTCCGCCTCGCGACGCGTGCGACCAGTGCGGCCAAGCCACTCTTCGTAATCTTAAAGCCTGCGTGGCTCGAGTGAAAGTACAATTCGATCTCGAAGATTTCGGTGAATGGGGCACGGCTAGATGGTCTGTAGGACTGAAATTTTGAGAGCCATTCAGAAAAGCGTCGCATCTTAGTATAAAAGACGACCGGCCAGTAGCTGCGGTGTTCCAGTGACCGATTGTTACCGAACAGCTAAGTTCCTTTTGCTGCTGCTCCATCGTCTGTTATCTTGTCACTTTATTTGTTGAGCACAAGTTAGCTCGAATAAAACTGTTTTCCTACTTAGCGAGGTCGCCATCCGTGTTTGTGGCATTTTAAAACCTTCTAAACATTCTTCACGATGTTTAGATATTTCCCTTCCCAATTCGCACTTTTACCCGTTTCTTTATGTTAGATCTTATGCTCCAATTTGCGTACGCGAAGCATTCATGCTTTAATCGTTGCCCCCATCACAAACACGGGGTCAAGTGCTTTTTCGACACCGGCATGTGAAGCTTGTTTGAGGTTTGTTTGGGAAAAACACAACAGAAAATAAAAACACTCGGTATTGCGCACACTCGAGAAACAGCCAACATAAAAGTGGAAGGAAAGGTGGCGAGAGGGGTCAGGGTAGTCGGAAGTGGAGGGGCTGAGGCATAGAGCCCTGAGCGAGAAGCGTGAAGCTTGATTAAGAGCGTATACTTAATGCGATTGCTTATGCCGTGTTGCGTAATAATTTTAAGGAGACTTTTGATGGGGTCAAGCTAATTACAATTCTCCTCCGACTGGTTCTGAAATGGGCTCGACATTGAAAGCAAAAATAATACGAGAAAGAGGTGTAGAGTAAAATTTATAAAAATTTCGACCGTAAGAGAACTGCGAGTAAAAAGCTGTATACCGATCAGGAATGCATAACAGCTTGTAGGGCGGGAACATCGAAGCTCACTAGCCGCAGCTTGTGCAGTTACAGCATAAGCCAACCCATGAGGTCCAATTCTGTGTTGGGTAGAGCCTCCCTTCAGGGGCACTCCTATTGCCCGCTCTCACTCTCCTCCGTAAACAAACAAGTCGCGTTTCGACCGTACTCCATGCGGGTTATATTGTAGCCGCCTTGGGTTGATTACGTTCCCGAAATGGCAAAGTCATTTGCCTTGATAGCCCACTGTTCCCCATGCGGGCTAACCAATGTTCATTCGGTTTTCGAGCGCTGCAGGCCTCCGTAATTTTTTTTTTTACAACGAAAGCACTACACTACATCGGCAAATTTCACAAATGCCAAATCGGGCGAAGCCTCTAAAGCCTCCCGTATTTTCCGGTTTATAACTCAATTGCGGCACTGGTTGATGCGCAGTACACGGAGAGGGCGATGCGGGTACGCGACATGCTAGGCCTAACGCCACGCCCTGCGCCCTTACGTCGTCAACCAGTAGAATCCATATGATGTGTCTTGCGTGTTGTGAGACTCAACTTGAGGGGTACCTAATTAAGCCTGAGCATATTTTGTTAGGACGTCTCGCCTAGGATTGCCAACCAGTAATAATTTGAAAACGTACTCATTGCTCTCATCCTAATTTAAACTGCGGGTTCAGGTTTACACCGTACGAGTTCAAAGCGAAACGTTGCGCCTGAGCTCCGCCGCAAGCTCCGACGCTCCGCCGCAAACACGACAGTGTCTGCTGTTATTCTATTAAAGCGATACGTACTCAGAAAGTTGCGCATAGCCGTGGTTGGGCGTGGAGCAACGGTTTTTGAACAGGAACGTACGCTGCTTCCGGTCGCGTTGTTACGGACGCTGCTGGTGCATGCACCAAGCAACCGATGAACCAATGGTCCAGTTAATTGAAGTGCAAGCACTGCACTCTAAAGCGGAAATACTCCGAATATGGAGTAAATGGCTCGTCCTCTAGCACAGGCCGTATACGAAGCTTTATTTTCTCCGCTAAGTGGGAGTATTTTATAAACTCCCTTAAGGAATAGAGAGTTTTTAAGGCATTTAGCGGAGTATTTCTTGCTGTTCATTATTCCCTGGAGGAGGTGTGTATTTCTGGCATTTATTGGAGTGTTTTATGTCATTGAGAACACACTTGAAGGAAGGCGTGTTTAGGCATTTGGCAGACTATTTTATTTCACCCAAAGCTCCGCCACGAATAAGAGTGTTTTCGAGTGTGTAGTGAAGTATTTTGTCTTCATAAGAACAACTCTGAGCAGGGAAGTATCGAGCCCGGCAAAGGAGACATAACAGAATTTTATTAGAGACTCCGAAAGAATTAACGGGACACCTATTTATCGTCCCAGTAAGGGGCACACCAACTTGACAGTAGAACAAAATATTTGCGTTTGAATATAAATCATCTGATTCTCAAACATATCAGTGGAACTGAATTAAATACGATAATAGAGATTAGGTCACACCTAGAAATAAATCACATCAAAGTCAAATCAAACGTCCACAAATGGAACACACATGAATAATGGTAGACAATATATGTAGCTATACCAGCCTCGCAGTGGCTCAGGAAGGTTGTGCTGCTGAAGCCAAGGATGCTTGTTCCACCATCCTGTTCACGGTGGTCGTGTTTCTGGTGGACGCTAAAAACAAAAATGCTCGTGAGTCGACATTCTCGCGCACGCTGATGAGCCGCTCCCTTCTTTCCCCTGGTCGAAATCCCTCCATCACAGCAGGACGCATCATTATAGTATTTGGGGCTTGTTGAAACCCCCTAAAATATTTTATACTCAGCTCACACAACAAGACCATCACATATGCGCCTATTCTCTTCACTCATTAGCGCAAAATCAAAAGCAAATATATAGACGATGTAAAGTGGAAGTTAGATCTGTGCCCTGCTTAAACTATGTAGTTTATGTAAAACAGAAAGCAAATGAGAAATTAGGAGCAATATTGGTTGGAACGCTTATTACCAACTTTGCAACGCAGTTTATAAGAATGCTATGACTAGCCCCCTCAGGAAAAACCTCAATGGGAAAGCCACGCCACGGACATGCGACATCTCCAATAAAAAACCGAAGGACTCACAAATCAGAAACAGAAATAAGCAGGGGGTTCAAACATGATGAAGGTGTAAAAAATATCATAATGGCCGAAGACAAGAAATACAAATTTAACTATGGGAATAAAAACAAGATGACTACATTCTAATGCGCGTAAGAACCTGCGTAAAGTGCACGTAGGGTGTTTTTTTTTTTCGTCAAAATGAACCAAATCCACCTAACGCGAAACTGAGAAAAAAAGGGAAAGTTTCTTACCGGACCAAAATGCAACGCTGCCAAGGCTATTAAATCACATATTTTACATGTCAGCGAGGGGATTTTATTGGCCACAAGGAATTTAAAAATATGCGATGAATTCGAGCAATATTGGGACGATACATTTGGATTTGGCCCGTACTCGATCGAAACGTTCCAGTATCAATCAATCAATCAATCAATCAATCAATCAATCAATCAATCAATCAATCAATTTATTAATATCTCAAAATGTTACATGGGGGTTATATACAGAAGGCGCGGTATTGTTACGAAAACTTAATTGCAATGGACTTTCAAGAATAGTATGATGGAGTTTTTGGGGAAAGGCATGAAACATACTTACAACGCTCTACGAACAGTAGAACTATGCATGAATAGAAAGTGAGTCCTCTTGGCAGCATTAGCATCCATTTTCGAACTCTTCCCTAGAGTAATTTTTTTGGGCATGCCTGAAGACACTCGCAAAGTAAGCACGCTCTTCATTGCCTTGCCATAAATTTTCAAAACGATTCACAAGAAGGCTGCACATATCTTCTCCACCTTAAAGAAGTTGCTCGTTAAGATAGAGACGGGGGATTTTCTATGGCTTGTAAGGTGCAGATAATATGTTAAGTACCTAAAAGGTAAATATAGGAGTAAAAATAATAGGATCCATCAGATTTACTCCGTAGAGACGGAGAAGACGTAATCGCATGTTTGTTTCAGACCTCTCAGTTTAATTTGGTCACTTTCTCTTCTGTTCACTCTGTCGTTGATATCTGGGGGAAGATTTCCGGCGATTTCTTAATTTTTCTGTGAATTCATAAAAATCAAGCTCCCGAAATCAAACAAAAAACTAGAAAACGTTCACGAAGCAGTCCGCACGATCACGGCAAATGCAAAATCCCATCGGGCAAGTGCATTTAGCTCATTTTCATCTAGGTCACATAAGGATCTGACTCTGTTCCGATGCGAACTACGATCTCTATACCCATTTTTAGGGCGCTATCTCAACTACTTTCTTGCCACCTTTTTTTAGGGGAAAGTTGCCGAGTTTCTTTTTGACAGTAAAATTTTATCTGACTTAGTTTCGGTTTGTGGATATTGCTCAGTTCTGAAAAAACGTCTCCCATGTTTCTGGTGTCCTTCGAAATGCCCCTTCTTCTTCTAATTGCTTTCCCTAAACAGAGGGGGTGCGCGGTAATGCCCCGGAGTTCACTGGTACGACGTTCGTGAGCGTTTCCAGAAAACGATGCGGCGATTTTCTCTCCACGTGACGGACGGTGAGGACGGGAACATCTGCTTGAAGCAGCACATTCACGCCGTTTTTACGGCGCATATCGAAGTTTTCTCGCACTGGAAAACCAGGGACATAAATGTGTGAGAATTTGGATAAAGAAAAGAAATAAGCATAATTAAAAATGTGTCGCTACCGTCCTAAACATCCGTATATGCGGAATGATGGGAATGCGGATTACGTTCCTAGACTGACACAAAGCCGCCAGAAAACAAGGAAGTTTTTTTGAGAAGCACATGAAAATAAAGTAGCGCATACTTGTAAAAAATTTTAAACCAGTTTTATGACTACGATCACTATAACCGCGAAATCATTGCCCGTATATGACTTCCATGTATACTGAGTATACGTAAATCATACAGACAGGGATTGTGCTAATCACTGAAGATAAAAACATGAAAACTGCCAAGCGTAAATATTTTGTAAACTCGTATGGCTTTCACCCGGATGGCTTTCATCTACTGTGTAGGAGGGCCGACCACAAGAAATCTGCGCCCATATTCTGAAACCTGAATGCGTTCTCCAAAGCGTAGCGAAGTGGTAGATACACACACAGATGACCTCATAAACGCAATGGAGGCTTTGAAAGCAGGAACTCATGCTGCTTGCATGCGATCGCCTGTCCTTTTTTAAGAAGCTTGCATTCATTCCGAGTTAATGTTGTGTCGTTCTTTTCCTTCAAGATCTGACTTCAAGCACATGCCTACTGTGGGTAAAAAAGAGCACAAACATTGACCTCAGACTCTGCTCCACCTCTGTAATGCGAATTCTAAGCTAAGAAGCTGTTGTATGGGAAATAATTTGGGACGGAGATTACTCTTAGTGAATTCTCTTTCTAGCGGAGTGCACCACTGAGTCCTGGCGCCGGTAGCCCCGAGACCATGTAGGGGCAGTGCGTTTAGCAGGAGCGGATGACGAAAGACTGGCTCTGCCGCCTCGCTTCGCATCCGGTGGTGGGTTCGACAGCAGCCACCACAACGGCGCTGATACACGGCGTCGCTCACGGCTATTATTGTGCCATAAACTTCTCCACCCACGCTTGCTCAATGTACCGCCCTCTCCTTTTCCTCTGCTTACCTCCTCACGCTACCACCGCACCCCCCCCCCCCCCCCCCTACTTCGCGTCTCTGGTAGCACTCTTCGCTATCACCGTACCTTCGTCCTCCACTGTGCTTTCCGTCCACTATTCGGCCTCTTGGCTACGCCTACGTCAGCATCGCGCAAGGCAGGAGTGCGCGCTTATAAGAGCTGCACTCCAAAAGTGAAGGATAAGTTAACTCTGTCTTTCATATTCTGGCTACACTATTACCTGGACAAAGGAAATGCATATACTGTAGGCGCACATCACCTTGGTAAATACGGTTTTTTGAATTGCTGGAACCGGTGGCACAAATAAATAAATAGCGAAAAATGTACCTAAGCGAGAAGACGGTTAACAAGCTTCTTATTTTTCTAAATGTGCGCTACAAAAATATTATATTGTTCCTCAGTTTCGATATACCATTTAACTAAAGCTGGCACTGGTCAAACACCCTTAAAAAGCTTGCCTGAGCTACGGATGACGTTGTTTCATGCTCTTCGATTTGCAGTCCACGACTATTCTTGGTTTGTCTAAATCTCGCATGAAGAAGTGCGACTGGTGAGGCCAGATGCCGTGCTTGTTACGCAGAAAAGAAAGAAAAACCTCTATTGCTCTTCTTCACGGTGGTGGGGATAAATAACGGGCCGTGGAATAGGTGGTTTACCATACGTTACACTCGAAACTCCAATTTCCAAACAGGGTTTGTTTTTTTCTAAATTATGCGTTTACTTTCACATTATCATTCTCAGATACAATTAGGATCCGGTGTCATTATAAATGTACTGTATATTTTATTTTCGACTGTTATAAACGTTCCTCCAAGTCTTCTTGCGAGAATTATTCCGTTAACTCATTTTAAATAGAAGGCACTGGACATCACAAAAACGGGAGTAAGGGATAGAGAATTCTTATCCCAGCTTAAAATAACGTTCGTCTATCGTGGTTTACGCTTCATCAGCGGCCTTCAAAACCCCCGGTCGTTTCCACTTGTCGACGTCGTCAACTAATTTATCTGACCTTTTTTGTTGAGTTCTGCTTTCTCAGGGCCGGAATAATGACAACTCATTTCTCTTAGAAATACAACAGGTGGTTCCTCCGTTGTGCCCAGAGAAGTTCCACCGTAAGCCCGACTCCTTAGGGAGTTAAGGCAGGCCCGGAAGGGATAGCGAACAACCGGATGCTCCCCCGCGGCGCTTGATTTTGTTCCTCGAAACGTTAAAAACCCAAGAGGAACACGGAATCGAGTAAACCGCCGAAAAAAAAAAAAAAAAGCTCCTTGGCAGAAATAAGGCACACGGCCAAAGACAAAACCTTGTTATCTCGATCGAATGCGCCGCATCCGTAAACAGAACGCCCGCCGTCGCTTCTGATTGACTTTTCTCTGGAATAAGATTGCCCGTCTAGAGTGGGTGCGTGACTTCGGTTTTGTAGTTTAGAAAAAATGTTGTGTTACGTTTTAATGGGTAGCATTTTTTCCAAGTACCCCCACAGCGTGTAACGTCGTGCATTTTTACAATAATGCATATTTTGCGAAAGTTCCACCTGTAATCGTTACAATAGCGTTAATGGAGATAATGTGGCATGAAATTTTGAAAAGCTCAAAAGTGTGAAAATATAAAAAGAGAACAGAAAATGGCGAACCATATACCGCTCTATAACACCCTGCCTTTCAACAATAATACATATTTCGCAAACGTTTAACCGGTTATCGTTATAATAACGTAAACACGGATAATTTGTCGAAAAAAATTCTGAAAAATAAAAAAAAAACGTGAAATATGAAAAAAATTACGGAAACAGGCAAACCATGTGACGCCCTTCGTTTCCACACTAATAGAAATATTGCGAAAGTTCCACCTCAAATCGTTATAATAGCGTAAATGGAGATAATTGGTCCAAGAACATTTTAAAAACCAAAAAAAATAAAAAAGAATATCTACAAGAAACTAGCAGAAAATGGTGAACCGTATACAGTAGCCGACCGATTTTTCGCAACGGAGGGGAACGAAGAACAGTCCGAATAAAACAGCATTCCGAAAAATCCCTGAGTCATTACTCCAATGACGGTTCCTCGGGAAACTGGCGGTTCCTCGGGAAAGTCCGAAATAACCAGCAAGTCCGAATTTTCGGAGTCCGAAAAGACGGTCGGCTACTGTACCGCCCTGCATTTCCACAATAATGCAGATGTCGCGGACGTTCCACCTGTAATCGTTCATCATCATCATCATGTTCATCATTAGACTACTCACGTCCACTGCAGGACGAAGACCTCTCCCATTGTCCTCCAAATCCTCCTGTCCTGCGCTACTCGAGTCCACAGTTTACCCCGAATATTCTTTATTTATCCCTACAACGGATTACTGAACTCCCCCTTTCTCTAGACCCATCTCGGTGTCCCCTCTGTCACTCTAATTGTCCATCGGTGGTCGGTTCGTCTCACTACATGGCCAGCCCAAGTCCATTTCTTTTTCTTTATTTCAACAATGGTATATTCTTCTCTAGTTTGTTCTCTCATTCAGGTAGATCGTTTCCTTTCCCTGAGTGTTACTCCTAACATTATTCGTTCCATGGCCCGTTGAACCGACCTGAGTTTGCTTTCTTGTTGTTTGGTAGGGCGTCGAGATTCAGATCCATATGTCTAAACTGGCAATATGCATTGGTTGTAGATTTTTCTATTAAGTTACAGAGATAGCTTACTTTTTATTATTTATAGTGCTTGCCGAGTCCTCCTAAAACCATACCTATTCTGTTCCGGATTTCTTTCCTGATTGGGGTCAGCAATAACCATCTGTCCGAGGTAGTTGTATTCTTTTACTTCTTCTAGCGTTTCGTTTCCTAAGCTGAAGAGGATGCTTTTCGCATGCTTGTTTCTAATTACTTTAGATTTATTCATATTGATTTTTATCCCCATGGCCATGCTTTCCGATTGTAGTTCCTCAAGCATCGTTTGCAGGTGTTCCGCAGTCTCACTCAGCAATAGTCCGCAAACCTGAAATGGTTCAGGTATTCCCCGTTTATCATTAATCTGATGTTTTCCCAGTCAAGCTATCTAAACGCCCCCCCCCCCCCCTGTACCTCTCTCTACCGGGAGATGGTGTCTCCCTGTCTTACTTCCTTCCGGATCGGGAATTTATCACTTTGCTTGTGGAGGGTTATCGTGCCCGTGCATTCTTTATATATGTGTTTCAGATGTATCCTATAGGTCTCCTCTATTCCCTGGTTTTTTAGTGCCTCTAGCACGGCCGCGGTCAGTGCGAGACCACACGCACTCTCATAGTCTATAAATGCCATGTAAAGGGGTTTTGCGTCTTCTGGGGATTCTTCAATCACTTCATTGACAACATGAATCTGATCAATGATTGATTATCCTTTCCTAGACCCAGCGTGCTCTCTGAGTTGTTGGAAATCCAGACTAACCTGTGCGGCTACCCATAACTTTGGAAAAAAAACTTTTACACAACAGAGAACAGGCTGATAGATCTGTAATTCTTGAGGCCCTTGCGATCTCCCTTCTTATGAATGAGATGAATGTTGGCATTTTTCCAAGCTGTGGGCACATTTTGAGTCTTCAAGCACTCCGAAAACAGTACAAGTTAGTTTTTTTCCAGAAAAAGAACTCCTCTCCTGTAATCGCTATAACATTGTAAATAGACATAATTGGTAGAACGAAGTTTTGAAAATGTAAAAAATAGGAAAAATATAACAAAATTTCGTAAAATGACGAACCCTGTAACGCCCGGCAATTACATAATATTGCAGATTTCGCGAAAGTTTCCCCTGTAATCGCTGTAATAGCATAAGTGGAGATAATTGGTGGAACAAATTTTTGAAAAACAAAAAATAGGAGAATTTTTAAAATATATGAAAAATGGTGAACCGTATAACGCCCTGCATTTACACAATTATTCAGATTTCGGGTAGTTCCACCTGGTATAGCTATAGAATCCTAAATGAAGATAATTGGTAGAACGAAATTTCGAAAAACTAAGAAATACGAAAAATATAAAAAATTACGGAAAATGGCGCGCCGTGTACCGCCCTGCATTTCCAAAACTAGACAGACGGAAAACAAGCGCTAAATAAAAACACAGGACGAGAAGTGGACGGCACAGGCGCTTTCCAAAACTATGCAGATTTCGCGGACGTTCCACCTGTAATGGTCATTCAAAGGTAAATGGAGATATCTGGTCGGAAAGAATTTTTAAAAACTCAAACATTGGCTGCAAAGAACTCCCATTCAAGACAAGTGGCATAGGAATGCAATGCATTAGTAGACAATTCTCTGAATTTCTGCAGATTTCTTCAAGCCCGCGTGTACACCCGCTTCTATGTGCCTTCTAAACGAAGCCCCAGTGCTTTATCAACCTCCAATGGGCAGCAATGTTATTGACATCATGAAAGCAGCTCACGCAGCCCTGTTTGAACGCGATCCTATTTTCCCAGCCGAATGAACGCTTGGAGGTTCGTGTGTACCATGGGGTATCTTTTTTGTCGTCATAAAGAAGTAATTGAAGTCGTCCTCCGGCGGAGAACGACATGTCACCCGCAGTCCCACGTATCGATGTAGCGAAGCGTCTGAAATTCTGCGATGTGATTATTTTCTGCAATGTCAGCCGAGGGCTTTTGAAAGAATCCTCAGAAAACTGCGTTTAGGACTTTGTGAACAGTTTATCCAGAACTGTTGTCCGAACTGCCCGTCGGAGTTGTGATAAATTTCTTTTTCTACAGTGAACACAAGCGAACAGCTTTGATGTTGTGGTCCCCGTCCAATCCTTACTACGATATTTTATGGCAAGTAGGACTTTGTTGTCGGTTTCTTCTCTCGGATCTTCATCAAAGAATGGTAGTAAATACTGCGGAACAATAAGTGAGCAGAAAAATCAACGTTTACCGTACTGAACACGAAGCTTCAAACCCAATAAAAGCCAGCACCTAGAGCTTCCTTTAAACCACTTTATGGTAAGAACAAGATCAGCATAATCATCATCATCATCATCATCATCATCATCATTAGCCTAGTCAGGTCCCCTGCAGGACGAAGGCCTCTCCCACTGACTTTCAACCACTCCTGTCCTCAGCTGCTCGAGTCCACAGTTTACCCCGATATTTCCTTTCTTCGCCTCACCACCGGATTAATGGCTTTTCCGTTCTTCTAGACCCATCTCTTGGTATCCACTCTGTCACCCTAATTGTACACCGGTTCTTAATTCGCCTCACAAGAACAGTAACGAACACAACAGTGACCATATCAAAGCATCACAAACAATGACAGTCGCAGGAAGAAATTCAAGCCGCTATCCTGGCATCATGGGTCCTGTAAAGGGAAAATTATCCTCAGAATACACTTCAGGATAAAGAAAACAGACGACACCATGTGTCGTCTGTGACATGTGACATCACACCATGTGACATCACACCTACCGGAAGACGTCTTAAGTGCGGATCACTGTAGGGGCCCGCTTTGTAGTCGCGTCGTAGCTCGTCCGGAATCACCTGATCTAGATACTGTTGTCACGTGGCGTCATGCACCCCAGGAGAGGCTTTGAAAAGATAACTGCTTCCCCCGGTCGGTATCGAACAAGGGACCCTCGCATTACGGAGCGATGCCAATCCCATAGCGCTACAGAGGCCCAAATTAACCTCAGGCAAAGTGTTATGGGTCATCTTAGCGCTGCGGCGTTGCCATGGGGGCTGCCGTTGCTAGGCTGCAAAAAACTACACACTAAATTTATTATAGGGCAAAAATAATGAATTAAGGCATTAACTAACCTAAATATTGACAACTCAATCCAGTGTATCCTAATAGGCCTTTTCAGGGGATACTGCGTACTTTCTTGACTACTTTCAGTAGCAACGCCAGGCTGATACTGAAACTACCCAAGAGAGGGCGCCACACTGCTCCGCACTTGACAGCTTTCACATTTAGTGGAACTGCTTTCATTTTGTAGTTACTCCGTAAACTCATCGATAATTACCCGGGATCTCTTTGAATTAGCTTGAGAGACACTCGTAAGTGCAGCAGCACTGGCGGGCTTGGAAGTGCTGTCCAACCATTTCAATTTGTAGCCGTGTGGGGTTGTAACAAGTATTTGTGTGACTTGTCAAGTGATAAGGTGAACTAGTACGTAGAAATAAAATTAGGACCACCTATTTAACGTTTCAAATATTTTGTGTTATTTTTGTCTGCGGTTTCGTTAGTGCGTTACGTTCAGTGACAGCCACGCCGCATTTATCATTTACAGGCTGTCTGCTGAAGAAGCGCAAACTCCTTTTTCGTTTTGAGCTGGTCGATAACAGCTGATGCTAAGGGCCAGAATGGTTTATTCTATTTCTTCATTATGTTCCCACTCGGAAAACTGGAATTTATAGGCACGCTGTTATTTTATAAGGGACAAGACTCGAGAGGCTAGCTTCATAATGCTCGGCTCGGTTAAGTCAAACATTCACGCTCGCCTGTATTTTTTTTTTATCATTATAAACTTCTTTTTTTTTTTGCTTTTACTGGTTCTTTCACTGGCTTACGAAGCCGGTGAGCCAGAATCCGCAGCTCAATTGTTTATTTAGTGGGAAGGACGTTCACTTAAAACCACCTTGTACAAGCAGGGTGAAAGCGTGCATTTTTACCCCGTATAGCTGCTCGCAGTCCGTTTCCAGGGCGAATTGATTCATATTTTGTCTATAGCAATTCTTTATTGCACCCCCTCCATTCCCTAGTTTTGAGTGCAGAAGCACCATCTCCACACCCTAGTTTTGAGCGCAAGAACTTGAGCTTATCTTGAGCAGACCCGTGAGAACACCGTGGGCTTATAACCGATGTTTACGGCTTTCATCGATTTCGGGCTCGTTCATTCACCGTGAGGAGAACGGCCGCCGGCTGCGATGCCGACATTTTGAGGGCAGTGGGTGCTTTTGCTGCTGTGTTTCGTGGTGACTATATGCTTGCCGAAATAAATATTTTGTTGACTTTTTGGGGATTGGACAAACACCTAAACCGGCGGGTGACACTGAAATATCTTCGAATTGAACATATTCTTTTCGAGTTCATCAAAACATTCATTTTAAATCATTTGTAATTCGAGGAAATATCTCCTTAGCATATTACAGCGTCTGTTCTGTTCCCCGAGAATCGGGACTCAGTCTGCGAGTCGCGAAAAATTATGGCCATAACCGACGAGTTGTCACGTTTAATAGCAGGTAATAGGCAAAGATAAAAATGCGTAATGAATTAGAGCTAAGCTTTTATCATGCTACCAGGATTAGCTTGGAAATGGTGTAGACCACACGGCATTGTTACATTGGGACTTGGGAGTAAGCAAGACAGTGTTGCCGTCATCGCAGGGACAAAGGCAACAGACAGTTAACGAACAGAAAATTAATAGGTTTTCACAGCTCAAAATAAACTTTTACGACGACCGCGACGACGACGACAACGACAACAACAACAACAAAGACAACGACAACAAAAACAGCAGCAGCAGTATTCACGCTAGTCGTGTGAAAGTCTTAAATCCTTTTTGACATCATTCCCTTAACTCCAAAATAAGCGCCGCCTTTGGTGTGTTGATTATAATTTCCGCTCGCGCCTCTCTGCGCAGATATGAGGGTTTTGTCCTGGAGAAGGCATAATTTTTGCTCGATGAAAAGAGAAGGCCATGATAGGACATCTTCTCGCTCCCGGCGTGCGCCGGCGTAAGACAGGGGCGGGACCGTATATATACAGCGTCTGTTATAGACTTGGCTGCCTGTGGGGCCAGCCACTTCACGGATGCTATTTAGGGGTGGTTTTGGGGACCATGGGAATGAAAGGTGTGTAGGAAGACGCTCATAAGAACTGGCAAAGTGCGGCATGCTTTTCGTATGGGATATTTGTAAGAGTAAATGGAAGGGTACAGTCGGAATCAATTTGAAAGTTATCGCGGGAGCACCGAGCAAGCAAGACGAGAGCGCCGTTTCATGGCACTTTTTTCTCATTCGCGATTATGAGATTATACTGTCCTCCTTCACCCCTTGGCTGTTGCATATATAGCATTTGCTCACCCCCTTCAGCAGCAAAGGCCGACTGCCGCAGTTTTTTTCTTCATTACTTTTGGGTGACGTATCCGCGTTTTTTTCCCTCGGCAACCGGATAACACCGAAGGTACGTCGGCATCGGCATTGGGGAAGCAAATTTAAATTTTTTTTACACAACAATGCCACGGCATGCCGGCATAGTTACCCTGAGAGGGCTGCGTATCAGTGTGAAGTCGATGGCAAGAGAAATGGATAAAGAAAAGATAAAGAAATCTTTTTTGACGGCAGTGCGCGCACTGCCTGGAAGAGCCATGGGAGAAGCAAACCTAGCATAATCTCGTTGTGGCTGATGCTAAAAAGTGTCACGCTAAGGCACTGCCGTCGCGGTCGGTCAGCGCTCCGCGATAACCTTCAAATTGATCCCGACTGTACATGGCGTAGTGGACACTTGGATGTGGGCGGCGTTTCTTCCCTAAAGTTGCCTCCAGGCAACGGATTCTTTCTTGTTGGGAATATAGTGCGGAGGGAGGTATTAATGGAAGCCGAGAAGATGGTGCTGCCGGAGCGGGTTGTATTGAAGAGATATGAACTCCATATTAGCATTACGTTCGTCTCCTTGGTGCGGCACCCAGGTGGTATCGGCGGAAGCCTTATCGCATTGGTTGCGGAAAATAGGCTCTTCGCGGTGATTAGATTGTATTTCTCTCGTAGGGAAGTGAGGAAACAAGGCGGAATACGGGGGGAAGCAGTATTTATGCGACTTAGGGCGAAGTTGGGACACGCAGCCTCCGAACCGACGGTGACTGCGGTGTACTCGTGCTTGAGGTGGAAAATTATGGTCAGAGGGATGGCGGCTTCATCAGTCTCCATCATGGTGGCCCAGTGAACGAGCACTCAGTTACTTCCCGGCTGATGAAGTCGATCGCACTCGCTCGGTGCACACCGCGATGAGTGTGGATCGCGATGTTCGTGTTTGGCTGGGTATGTCACATTCGCACTTATGTGGCGCCCGTGCATGAGTGTCGGGGCTGAATTCCGGGCGCATATTCCGTGGAACGGCAGTGACGTGGATGTGCTTGTGATGGTGGGGTACGGCCGAAATGGAAATGTGTTTCGGGTTATTGACAGGGTAGCCAAGACAAAGAAAGACATTGCGACCTAAAAACGTGAGAAAGGGGCGCTTACGTTGGCTGGTCACTTGCGCCTCAATTGCATCTCGTGAGTTCGTCAGACACCAAGTGTGTCCGGCAGAATAGTAGCCGTTCTCAGAGGTCACATAAATAATTCCTATTGAAGTAAAGGGCCCACACAGCCGAGAACGTTCCGATGGCGTACTTTAAAGGGGCCCTGAAAGGCGTTTTGAGCACACTAAATTGACTAGCGCAATCGTTAGATTGGGTCGTTAACATCATCTGTGCCAAGTATTAGTCTTTTACGCGCAGCGGAAAGCTTACACTTTTGTTGCAAAGTTTGTCGCTTTTTTCTCACCCTTTCCTTCGTGTTTTTGGACGCCGCCATCTTCACATGTCTACATCATCGATTCCCAGATGTTCGTCATGAGCTAGACATCCTGCTATTGGGCGGCTTTTTCACGCACTTCCGGCAAAGAGATGAGTCGTTTGCTCAGCGTCGGCTCGCTGGCTGATCTGCCAGTGGAGTGCCGGAGTGCTTGGACATTTTACGACAAACGAAACAAGTGTAAACAAACGCTTAACCTGTTTGTATTGAATGCAACAGGGCCATAACACGACATGAATATTCTCTTACTTGAGTACGTTCCATAAAGAAAGCGTTGAAGCCCCGTGGCACTTCTTTCTTGCAATCGCAGAGAACGCCCTGAGCCGAATGCCCGGGTTTGACGCACACATTTTATTCAACTTCCAAACAATCCAGAGATGCGTTTCGAACGAACACAACGTCACAACATGCGCTGCAAGTCCGAACCGCGATTGACAGACGATGGGTTGCCTCCTCCTGCCCCTCGTAAGTTCGGCACTCACCTCGCGCGCGGTTTGCGGGCACGAACAGCAAGTCACTTAACTCTGGCGCACAAGCGGAGATGGCTTTTAGCCACGCACACTGCACATACCCCATGCGAGGTTGAGTCGTACGCCGCTTGAGAAAGATAATCCAGACCATGGGAAGCACTATCCACCCGCAGAAGCACAACGTCGCATTTCATCTCGAAACAAAGGCGTCCACAACACACACACCATCGCCTCCTGTAATGCCAAACGCATCTAGCACTTCCAAATGGGAGTGAGTAGTATGCCTGCAGCGCCCATATGCCGCGAGGTGGGGCCCCAAGCTGAACCGGGATCACGCAACCGTAACTGACTTCTAGAGCGGTTTGTGCCTTGTTGCCAGGGCAACCGATGTTTGATATTGTCAAAGAAATGGTGCTCGCTCCAGCGACAGAAAGCTCAGAGCCGCGCCGGAGCATGTTTTGCCGATGTTGCCGCTCTCCACCACGCGTCGCCCCAAGCTGAACTGGCGTTTTGTGCACGGGTTCTGTATCGGTCACATGCCGCCGGCAGGAATTACCACCGCCACAAAATAAGACCCGGCACCAGCGGGGACGCATCTGATACGGCGCTTGTTGGATAAACAGTGCGCTGTGCATCCAAGGGAGCGAGCGCAGGATCCTCCCCGTGCGGATGCGAGTTCGCCGCCGATAAAACGTCGCGTGCCGCCGATAGCAAAGTTCTGCAGCAACGTACACCGCGAAAGGGCAAGACCAGGCCGCCGCACACATGGGGCCGGATTTTTCGTTCGCTTTTCCAGCCTTGAGCGGAGTGTGGGATTCATGGTGTCAACAAAGCTTGCCCGTAGCAGACGGCTGTGTGAGCAGCGCAATAGCGGAAGTACGTCACCGCCGAGGAGCGCAGCATCATGGGAGGCAAGGCTCGCTCGCCATCAACAGCGGAGAGTAAGTTGAAAGGAGGAGGAAACGCGGCGCGACGATAATGCGCGGTTTTTGATTTGCGATTTCTCAGCTAATACTCATCGCTTCAACAAAATTCTTGCGGGAGGAGATTGCTAATACATTGCTTTATTTGGTTACATGTACATCCACGCATCGGCGAAAGGTATTTCAGGACCCCTTTAAGGGGGATTCACACGATGAATAAAATCCATCCACTATCTCCCCTTGCAGGACATCACGTCACGGCACTGTCCGGCTCCCTGCGTAAACGTGGGCGCCAGCCAGCAGAATCGCGGGCGGCGCAGGCGCCGGGCCCTCGAGAGCGGCACTGCTGGGATCAGGGGCGGCCTCTGAGGGAATTGGTTTGCGTTGACGAAATGCTTTTAAAGCAAAGCTTTACTAATATCTCCAAGCGGTTTCGCCGTCGCGGAGGAGTCGACCTTCATTTGATATCAGCTGCGCCGCACGCGACTAGCCGGAACAAGGTACGCCGTCAGCGGCGTCCGCTAGCCGCCCGGCGCCGCTGCCATTGGCGCATGCGCTCTCCGCAGCTGGTTCGCCGCCTGGCCACGTGACTCGCCGCGTGCATGCGGGCCTGGCCATGGATAAGAGCGATGCCGGGCAGTCTTCTCTTCTGTGAACATTGCGCGGGAGCTGGTGGTTTTGAGCCTCGTCGGCATGCGGCACCTGACCACCTTCGGATATCGCCGGGCAAGCTGCTTCACTGGAGGAATGCGAAGCTCGCGACGTTCGCGTAGGAGACTGGGGAAGAGAGAGTCCTTCGTTTCGGAAAACGCCGTAAGCGGGACCATAACCATAGATAAAGGCAGGCTTTGGACGAATAGAGCAAGTACAGTGAAATCAAAGGCTAACCAAGTGAAACCAAGGCTTAATTAACCAGGCTAAGCCAAGCTTTTGCTTTCATATCCAGGGTTAGCTGCACTGAGCCGCAGCCATTTCTTAGCTTCATGCACAGATACCACCCTTTGTGTGCGCTTTTGACACGTTCTGTTACGTTTCCTACTGCCTTGGATGGGCGTGGAATTATTGGGCGCTTCGGCAGCAGTCAACGCATAGCAACCAGGACCTTGGGCCCGGTTGACTCACCGCACCAGTCATCAGCAGCAACAAAGATAAGAGCGAGGCACTAAAAGTAAAGGAAGCAGAGTTACCAGACGGGCCAGCAGCCAACGCATAGACACCAGGACCTTGGGCCCGGTTGACTCACCGCACCAGTCATCAGCAGCAACAAAGATAAGAGCGAGGCACTAAAAGTAAAGGAAGCAGAGTTACCAGACGGGCCATAAGCTTTGCGACAACAACCAAGGATTCTCCAATGAGGCGTGGGTCGTCTGTAAAGATTGGAAACACCATCTCTGATCCCAGCGGCGCCGCTTCCGACGTGTAGCCTCCCGCGCTTCCGCCACCTGCGCACGTATACGCACGGGGGTGTGACGTGCTGTCGCGTCATACGCGGCGCGGTGAGTGAATGGATTTTATCCTTCAAATGAAACCCCCTTTATGCGAGTAAAATTGGACCGATATCCACACTTTCTCTACAAAGCTGTGATATAAGTGTTAGAGTGTGAATCGGACACTAAACTACCGTAACCAATACAAAGGCTCCAGGGCGACTGCGGAGGATGCTCACGGAGGTAGTTATAGGGCCGGTTAGTGTCTTATGGGAACGCCATCGTGATTCTACACGTCGCTTTGCTCCCTTTGCGTGCGCAAGGCTCGCGACCAGAAATGAACCCCTGATGCGGTAGTTGCCGTACATCACGGATGGTGAACCGACGATCCGCGGAGTACATACAGGGTTCTATAGGTATCGTCAATCGTGTGTTTGACAGCGAAGTAGACCCAGCCGCCTAACCTAAAGTCAGTTTGCATCCAACATCTTCGGCGTAAAGACAAATGTCGGTTGGCCTGCAGCCGCGAGTCTCATCGCGACCGCCAATGAATCGCCGTAACTGCTTTAGTTCGGCGCGCCCCTCCCTCTGGAGAACGCTTAGAGCCATCACTGCACTGCTTTGCTCACATTTCCACCGGGGTCTCGGAACAAATTTTGGTGTCATCCGGGCCGCTATACGGCACCTAAGACACGGAGCAAGAATAAGATAGGAGGCGAAACTAGGCTTCCTAGCGCGGCCAGATAATGTCACCAGCGCTCGTCATACGTTAAGCTAGCGGCATCTGCCGCGGGTAAAGAAACTGCGCGGCCGCCGCAATCGGAATTTCACTGCTCGGCCGCGGAGTAAATGCGGCGTCGTCCATCAGGTGCCGCTACACTCTCCTTCACCGTCGCAGCTACGAAGCTTTACAGTCCGCCCTGCTTTTCATTGTGACAATATCTGGTCTCTCGCCGACGCTTGTCGAAATAGGCCGTTTCGCCTCCTATATATTCTCGCTCCGTGACTTAAGGTTAGGTGGAAGACTGAGTTGCACCCTGCTTAAATGTGTCAGTTTGGCATTCACCTCAAGTCGGCATCCTGCTCCCGCTCCGGTGTTTCTCGGCCTTGTTTAATCAAGTTACAAGCAGCGCAGAATTACAAAGGCCAGCGCCGTGTCGTCTTGTTCCTGCGCTGTTTGTAACTGAGTTATGTACCAACTGGCCCGCCTACAATCCTTGTTTAATTGTTTTGCGTCGCATCCCTGCACGGCCTTCAGCCAAACACTGCCCGCTCGAAAAGGACACTCTTGAAGCGGACACAACTTCGAACACCGCTGCTGGAAGGAGACGCGCCAACGACACGCGGTGAACGTATCAATCACCGAACCCACTCGCATAAAAAAAAAGGGCCCATCTCCCCGCGAGGGGGACTCGAGTAAATGCGTCGCATAGGGGGTGGGTGTATTGCGTTAATGTTTAGTGTTTGGGGAGTTGGTGGTAGTGAATACGCTGTATCAGCAGCTTCTTGACGTAGTTTGAATGAGTCAAGGATATAAGGCGCGTTCGTAGCCTTTCATTCTGTGTCGGTTTTGTGGCGCAGTGGGAAGAGCACCATGTACCTCGCGTTCCGCCCACAGGTAGTGAATGCGTTGTATCAGCAGCTCCTTGACGTAGTTTGAATGAGTCAAGGATATAAGGCGCGTTCGTAGCCTGCCATTCTGTGTCGGCTTTGTGGCGCAGTGGGTAGAGCACCATGTACCTTGCGTTCCGCCCGCAGGGTCGTGGGATCGAAACCAAGCGCCAGTAAGTATTATTTTTTTATAAAGTGTAGGGGGAGGGGTGCGGACCTGTTGTTGAGAGCGAGGAGGGTAGCGTGATGCGGGAGATGAGGAGTGGGGGAGAGGGCGCACCTGGAACGGCTGTTGCGGACGCCGAGGCACGCGGACAACGCCGCGTGACATCGTGAGTTAAAGAAATGCTCTGCATTTAAAAATCAGCTAAAATCGCGAAATTCTCTTCGTACACAGGGATCTGTGAGATGCTTTAAAATTTGGCGAATGCGGCTGTCGCCTGTAAAAGCAAAAGCACCGATATCCGAACAAGAGCGCTGTGCAAATGGAAGTTTTTACTGTCGCCATTAAAAGAATTTATCTCTGCTCCCCCACCTCCATCACCATGTTTGCCGCGGGAACTCCGGAGTCGAGAAGGGAAGGGCATTTCTCACTGCCGGGATGAAAAACCGTGCTTGCCTTTCAGATGGCGCCGGCCGCCAAACGCTGTTCCGTGACGTCTCCCAGGAAACGCGGCTCCATCGGGCACGAGCTCGGCTTCAGGCGTCATCGCTCACAAACAGGCGAGCGGTAGGGAAGCATCAGGACGGCTGAGACGCCAGCGCGAATGAATGAGGGCTTTAAAAAAGGAAAATTGACAGCGATCGTTCCTTTGAACGGGCCATTGAGAGGTATGCAGATAGTATACCTATCTGTTGGCAAAAAGAAATATGCGAGGCAGGTATGCGAGGCTACCCGAAGCAAGTATACCGAGACGGAAGTGAAGGCCAGAAAATATGCGAATAGAAGGGCAATATTTGTTCAGGGTGCGGTGTTGGAGTTCTTGGTCGCCTTCTCCTGAAACGCGCTTGTTAGCGGGAAAGAAATCATCAGATTCGCTAATGCCGGAATTTGACTTTTGTCTTTTCTCTTTGCTTCACTTGTCATTTTTTGAGGCAATACAGCGCATTCTCGTCTAAATTACAGCAATTGCTAAATGAAATTTCCCGCCAAGGTGCTGCAGTCGCTTCAGAGCGGGAGGAGACTCGTTCCTTCCTGCGCAATATGTGCTCGGAAACGCACGTTTGATGCGGTAATCGGAAAGAGTGGACTGTGTCAGAATTAATCAGGAAAGCAAAGTTTGGGTTCGATAACGTGCTTTTGAACGGGGACGAGCTGGCCACCTGGTTATTTATATAACACCTCGGCGGTAAACAACTCAACACACGAGTGCACAAGCATTGCCAGATTCGATCCGGTCATGCGACGTCATTGCTACAACAGAAGATACCGCACGAAACGTCGGAAACGATGACGTATGTTTCTTTACTCAATCATCTCATTATCTGTCGGCGAAGTCTTAGGGTCTCTTATTTCGCCCCATTGCTTGGGGACACTTCTTTTTTTCTCTGTGACGAACGCATCTTCGCTCCCATATCTCTTCCTTGAGGAATCTCCTTTTCACAGAACCATACCAACAAAAGCTACCACACTCTCGGGCTTGCATGCCAGCGACGCTGCTTTCGCTGCACAAACTTGTGACTATTTCACACCTGTCACTTCGCGTCACCATAGCAACAGCGGTTCCTCCGTCTCGATTCAGAAGCGTGCTCCCTCGTCGTTGCAACAGCTGCGGCGCTAATCACACCGTCACCTCCACGGGACACGATGAGGAAAAACACTTACCGGCGCGTGCATTTGGTCCTTTTCTTCTGGATCTTTCTCCCTGCCATATGTTAATATGCTCTTGTTTCAACTCAAAACCAATCAAAAGCCTGCTTTAAACGTGCAGATATTCCAAGTAATGCGTGCTGTTTGGGCTATTTTTAACCCTTTCGGCCCTGGTGTCCTATATTTAGGACATTAACCAAAAGTCTTCTAGAAATTTGAGAACAAAACCAAAACAGATAGTTTTCTGGGAAATAGTTCTTTAAGGATGCCCCTTTCAATTGATATTTATATTGTTCGTTTTTTTGCATAGCTGAACACATGAAAGAGGAAGGCATTGCAGTGAAGACCAAATTGACGTCAGGGTGACTCCAAGGACTGAAGTCACAGTTAAATTACATGGCGGTCAATAGAAACATATTTGCACTTCCAGCTTCAATTTTTGTATGTGGCCTCAGTTCTTTGGAAAATTTATGAACACAAGCGAAATATTTTTTCTACTCGACTTTAAAATTTTAATTGCCTAATGACCTAATTAGTTGTGATGCCTTTAGGTCGCTAATTACATGCATCACAAGCTAATTTTTTGTTTGTAAATAATAGGGTACAAATATTAAAGAAAACACATAGAAAAAATCTTTTCAGTAGAAAGAAAAAATTCAGGGCTGAAAGGGTTAACTTCAGAGCATTGTTGCCAGCCAAGGCACTGAACACTTGGTGTAGAGCTGCAGAGTCATGAGATGCGATCAACACAGCCTCCTAACCTCCTAGGGATCATATCCATCCCATCTCGCGGATGCCAAATATCCATGAAATGGCAAACGGTGATTAGGACGACACAGGGCGATTCAAATTAAAGCTTATGACGAAAACATTTTGATACCGGTCTATACGCTGTGTGGCAGCGCTTATGATGCGGCTGGTTCAAACTCCAAGAAAATGTCCACGCTGGCTGCTCTTCTGTGTTACCTCCCTGACTTCTCAGACGCACAAATGTTATGACTCGGTAGCTCCCGCCGACGAAGACCATTGCGAGGCGCGGCAAAGTCCTGCGCTCTGAGCCAACTTCTCGTTACGGGCGACGAAGCGGGTACTCGGAAATCTCATTGCCGAAAGTGGAAGAGTATGTATATATAAGGCTCGCGCGCGGTGTAATATCTACGCCGCGAGCTTCGTCAGTATTCGCGCCTCACACTCGCCCGTCTCCTCCGCGTGGCCAATCATAAGAAGTCCTGAGTTTGGCCACGGGCGCCCCGAGTGAGTGAGGGATCTCTGCTGCCAAACACACACGGCCCCGTCGGCAGAACCAGGGCGCACGCGCTCGCTGCATTTTTCATGAGTGGCCTGATTCTGTGGAGACGATGTAGTCTTCGGCACATTTGCTCCTCTTCGAGTTCCGACTCCCAGGCGAAGAAGAAGAAGAATACGAGGAGTGCGGAACACCTACGGGGCAGAAAAGGGGGGAGAAGAAATGGGCAAGATGTGAGGTGAAGCATTCTTTTTTTCCCCACGTCTCTTCGCTCCTACTCTTTATTTTTTTACACTTTATTCCCTCTCCTCCACCACTTCGAGTCCTCTATATTATTCCCTCCGGTTCGAAGACCGCCTCCCACCGACTCGGCCACGGACGTCTGTGAGGCGTTCATCCAGTCCCGTTCTCATTATTGGATTTCGCGCAATCAAAGCCCGCTTAAAGTCACACTTGATTTGCACATGCCTCCAGGCTAAGGCGGACGCAGTGGCCCCTTGGGTCGTCGTCTCTCCTTTTAGCGTGGACAGGTGGAAGGTGGTCTCGCCGCGTAGTAACGACTGGATGGGCAGTGCACACTGCCGCCCCCGCCAGTGGAACGTCCCGGAAGGAAGACTCGCCTAAAGCGGGCAGCAATTTGGGGATGCAGCCTTTTTTGGAGAGTACGGTTGAGAGCAAGACGTGCTACATAAGCTCGTTTGCTTGTGATAAGTCGCAGAGGTGTGGGAGGCGGTAAGAACCTATTTATTCAGGAACGATCCTCCATTAAATTCCCGCCGGCGATTAGTTCATTCCTTTAGTTTCCTTCATTCTTCAGTTGTCAAAGAGGGCGCGTGTGAGGATGTCACAACCCCCGAGGCTTTCAAAGTGGGTTCCGGGACTTGTCGCCGGAAAAGTACGTTGGCTCGTTTTCGTTGTACATCCTGGAGCACCTCGGGACCTTACACTCACGTTAGACGTGGCCTTCGCCGTTCAGCGAAGGCAGTGCAAAGGGCGTCCGGGTACCACGACGAGGGTCAGCTCCCCGGCGACGCGAATTTGGTGGGGCAGGTCGCTTAGGTTGGCCCCTGACTTGAGTTTTATTAGCACAGCCCTCGCCGTCAACGTTTTCTCGTTGACACCCGCAAAGCGCCAGTGCTCTCTGGTCACATCATTGACACTGCCGTAGGGGGAAAACGCAGAGCGAATGTCTTACTCCGCCACCCCGTGCAACAGCCAGTGGAGCTTGAGCTTAACCTCCTGGGTTTGCGGGTCAATCACGAGGCAGCGACGCCCCTTCACCACCATCCCGATAGCGGCCAGCATCTTCCTAGTTGCGTCGGCGTTCTTGGAGGTCACTGCCCAGACGTTGTTGATTTGGTACGCGCATGGAAATTACCTCGGGCAGCGACGAAGCTGGGCCAGGGCGTCCCTGAAGTCTTCGACGCGGTACGGTCTTCCCTTTACATCGGCATAAAGAAAAACTGTAATACAGTGCGTCCGGTGGGCAGCATCGTCACGGTAATCTCATAGTCCTGTCCTTCCTTTCCCTCGTTCGGCCGCTATCACCGCTCGGTGCGAGCTCATGATTACACGTCCGTTCACAGCGGTGCCCGGAAGTGGAATGCGCTGCGCACAAAATAACCGGAGATGGCAATGGAATAACCTATATACAACATTGAGAGCCAACGTTTGTGTCACATAAATGCTTTGTACATAATTTCAAGGATTCCTGGCTGGTTAACTGAACATTTCATGAACAACAGTTAAGCAGTAAGGTTTCATAAAGCCCCCACTGTAGCTGAGCTTCGGCAAGAGCACTCTTTCGGCTACGACTGCGATTTCGCCCTGCGGGAATAGTTCTCGCCGTTATGTTGTATAACGCTTTACGCTAAAAACTTTGGTCGATATTGTTACGTGGCAGCAAGGCAAATGATACCAAGCATGGAAGATGCGAGTTATATATTTACAAGACGGTGCCGCTGAACGATGCGATCTATTTACAAGCGTCCATGACCGCTCGAGCCATGAGTCTGGTGGAGCTGCGTCAGTGTTTTAACGAGCAAACACCCTGGGAACGATCTCTTATGTTGCTCATTGGTTCAAAAAAGAAAATCCCCTCAGGGCTTGCCCATAAGCGGTAGGCAATTGTACCCTGCATATGTTAGGCCACCTTGAAGTGCACGCGCACAGAAATGAGCGCTATAACGCTATGCAATGCTCGAAGCACGGATGAAATTTACTAGCTCTTAAAACGACGGCCTGCCTAGAAAATGAATAAATCATTTCCAAATCAAGCATAATACATTTCATTTCGTTTCATTGTACTTATGGTATCATTAAAGGCCCGAAAGAATTAGAACAGGGCACTACAGGATACATTAGGTATTTAGAGAGAGAGGGAGAGAGAGAGAAAATTTTTTAATGAGACCGAAGAGATCAGCCCTGCATAATGCTGGGCTTGCTATTTCAGATAGTTGGTGAACATGTGATGCGGGTAAAATGCTAACATAAATAATACAAAGAAGAAAAGGAAAAAGGAAAGAAAATCCACAAGACGGATACACACACATAAGTAAAAAAAAAAACAAAAAAAAATACGACAGAGGCAGTCACAGGCTGGAGTCTGGTCCAGAGGCTCTAAGAAAACGCGCAAGAGCTTTAAAACCCTGCACCACGCTGTCTTCGCTGCTGCAGGGGCCTAGAAAGTCCATCATGCAGAGAGTTTCCGCCCGTAATAAACTTCGCACTGCCATTCGCGCCGAGTTGAAACGTGGACAAATACAGAACAGGCGTTCAATGTCCTCTCGTCCACCGCAAAGCGGACACAGAGGTGATGGAACCAGACCGATTTTGTAATGAAAGCTTTTGGTATAGCCTACTTTGAGGCGCAGGCGATGTATAGCACACTCTGTTTGCATGGATGAACCGTGAGGTATACGAAGCGTACACTGCGGATCGAGATCGTAAAGGGGGGCGTACTGCAGGTCCGGGTTCCGCCAGTGCTGCAAGTGCATGCGCCATCCGAGAGCTGTGGTTATTCCATTGACGTCCTCTTTGGATAAAGGGAGTTGTGCTGTTGAGTTTGTGGAATGGACATCGCGGGCGAGCCGATGAGATATCCCATTGCCCATGATGCCACAGTGTTCTGGCAGCCACTGCAAAGAAATAGTGTGCCCGTTGCGGAATACTTCCCGTTGCGGAGAAGCGCTTGTAGCGCAGCGCGGGAGTCCAGGAAAATTACCCTGGGTGTTCGAAGGCAGTCCTTGACAATCTGCAGCACAGGTCTTACTGCTGCCAGCAGCGAGCCCCAACTCGCCCTATGAGATTCTTTCTTCGCCCTCAATTTGAGAAAACATCATGGCTTCATTCATGTGATGAGAATCTGGGCGACGGAAAGGGCTAAATAGAAGAAATGAAAGAATATAAGTAGCCAAAACCGGCAAAGGCTTGACATCGCCTGTCAAGTAGCCGCGATTTACCTGTCTGCTCTGCATTACCATCACTTATACGGAGCCTTCTCTCGCCGCTGTATAGCACTGATCCTTACGAAAAGCAAACTCGGGCTACTCCTACGTCATGTTCCTTTTTTTAATTGCCGCTAACGATCGAGAAAGAGAAAAATCCCACGGTGCGCAGTCTACGTGGCTAGCGCTTGCACCTACCTTCGATTGGCGCGGCTTCAACACACGAATTGTGCAATAATAGCTTAATGCGCACGCTTTTGGTTCTAAATACAGACGGCAATGGGAAGCTGTGTGTTGCAAACTATTATATTAGGGGAAGAGCGTTCGGCTCAAAATTTACTGCTATTATCTGACCATCCCTGCACTTGCGAGTGGGAGAGCTCCGTCACTCACCTGCATCTTCCTTGACGGTGTAAGCTAATTTGCGCGCCAAATCATTTTATTTTCTGCCAAATGGAGTGCTCGAGAATTTACTTTATCCTGGCGGTGGGACGGAGCCTGTGCCGCAAGAATATAGAAAGCGCCGTGCTCATGAGTGTTGTTCAGTAATACCAACATGTAAGAAACGCAGAGACATGTACTACCCAAGGCTTCCTCCCAAGTGGTGCCGCCTAGCGCATGATGCCTATAAAACTAGATCGTTAGAAGCTATGCGATGTTCAGGGTCAACGTACTAGCAGGGTTACCAAGGGCCACCCAAATTCAGAAAGAGAGAGAGAGAATCAATATTTTTATTTATCGAGCAGAGGCTGATGTGTGGGCCTCACCCGTGGAAGGCGTCCCTAGTCGGGGATGCCTTGACTTTGGCTGGCCGTCCGTGATCGGGTCACCAGTTTAAGTTGGATATCCGGGTGCGGGCTGGCCAGGGAAACCCTCCACACTCGAACGTCCATATCAAACTAGCGACAACCAAGATTACTACGAGTGGTTACTATTTCCAGTATTTCAATAAAGAGTAGCAGGGAAGGGAAAGGCGTTAAAAGAAGGAAAAGAATAGGGCATGCGGCTTAAAAGCTGGATGAAGATTTTATCTACAAATGTCTTACTCTCTCATCAATTTTGTGTTTTTGAGTGCCAGCGTACGCAGCTACCTATACTTGGTTTGCTCACTACCTGGGGGATATTTTGTTGCTGCTTTGTGGAGCGCCGCAAACAAACAAACAAACAAACAAACAAACAAACAAACAAACAAACAAACAAACAAACAAACAAACAAACAAACAAACAAACAAACAAACAAACAAACAAACAAACAAACAAACAAACAAACAAACAAACAAACAAACAAACAAACAAAGAAACAAAGAAACAAACAAACAAACAAACAAACGAACAACCAAACAAACAAGCAAACAAGCAAACAAACAAAAAACTCCAGCCATCGCCAAACTGCGTGCTACGCAACCCTTTAAAATCTTGACTACTTTCTGTTCGAGTGGCGTCTCTCTTCGCGATAAGCTACGTATCCAATATCATCAAGATTGCAGTGACGAAATAAACTCAACCCATACGAATATACCAAGTGCATGACCGTTGTGAAATGCAGTAGGAAATATTATCTTGATTCAGAGCACCTTTATCAGCGAGTAATGGGTCTCAAGACAGAAAGCCTGCTTCGGAAAACGAAGCTTGAGCTTCTCGGTGGATATACATGCCGGGCTGCCCCGGCATTCCTTTTGCCATTTTTTTCTCTGCACCTGGTTTCTCAGTTCAGCTACGGACAATAATGCAGAAACATCAGGGCTTCGCCGTGTCCCACTCTCCATCTCTTCTTTCGGGGACCGCCCTTTATTTCCGTCGTATACGACGTCGTCGTCTCTACGGACCGTGTTGTGGTTGGATTGCGAGAACGAGGGAAGAGACAAAGTCAAAAGAAAAAGGAGAACATCCGCTCCGCACAAACACGCAGGAATTGCGGTCGAGATTCTTTATTTCTCGGAATTCCTTTTCGAACCTCCTTCTTTTGTAATTTGCCATACCTCTCTTGCTTTATTTTCGCCCAGTTCTACGTCTCCGGACGTTATCGATCGTAATATCATTCGTCCGCGTCTGTCGAACTTCCGTTGAATAGCGAGGGCAGAGCTTTTCTTTCTCTTCTTCCATAAAGCCAGTGGACTGCATTTTTTTCTTGGCGGTGTCATGATGGCGTACACCATTGTGTACATACGTGTGAAGTGAAACGTCGAGGAGGCACGGATTCGTATGGGTCGGGTGACGCCGTTAATAGTGCCTTTGTTTTCCCTATTTCCATTTTATTCTGGAGGCCAGCGGAGCAACTGCTCCTCCCTTTAGCGTTCATTGCGGAAACAGCTTCGCTCCTCGACGGCCCCGGGTAAATCCAAGTCACCCAGCGCGCCTGTCCGTTCGCTTCTGGAATTCGCCGGCGCTTCCGGAACATTGGAAAGGGATCAGTGCAGTCCCAGTGAGCGCGAACAGAAATGTCTGGTCAGCCGAATAGAAAAAAGAAAAGCTATGAAGTGGAGGCGAGAACGGGCAAGCCAGGCGCAATGTCAGTTTTTATTCTCGAGTTTTGGTTCGCCTACTTTTTTTTCAATATTTCCGTGCTTCGTTCAATATCCCACAATCCTTCTTCCCTCCTTTGGGCTTGTTCCGAAAGTTTTCCACGCGTCACCCCTGGGCTGCCTTTTCAGCTGCGCCTCCTCTGAGCTCCTTTTTTCCCCTTTCCCCCGCTTGCGCTCTTTTCTGTTTTTTTTTTCTAGACGGCTGGTATTCTCTTCACTCAAAAAAGTTTGCCCGAGTTCTCTTTCACACAGCTCGCGGACATTTCCTGCGTGAGGTCGGTTTTGTGACTCGAGGAAGCGTGTGCCTTTGCCTACAACTTCTCTCTTCCTTCGCAAAACTGCGTTGACGTTGTCTTTTTTCTATTCCTTTCTTTTGATCGCTTTCTTCCCTCGGCCGCTTGGCATCGTGGCTTGTAACCCTTGACGTATACGGCGACTCTCGCGCATGTGGATATAGGGATCGTGGAAACATTTGACGCGCGGCCGAGTTTGAAGCCGTCGTAAGAACGAGCTTCGCGTTGTGTCGCTGGAATCCAATAATCATTGGCGAAGAGATGTTCTCACGTCAGAGAATTTGACAGACATTGATGAATGTTACGTGGAATAAGGTTCTTTGCTGTTCATTATTTCTGCTGTTTTGTTTATCCTATAGTACGCATTTCTTAAAGGTTCCCTAGAAAAAAGGACCCGTTACTGGGCAAAATAAGGGAAAGAGCTGCGATCACAATTGATAAGGGAATGAGCGAAACTCTCAGTTGTGCGAAGACGCAGACTATAAAAAAAACTCAGGCAGAGAGCTAGTGAAAACGTGCGTAGCATTCGTAGTTAAACCGTCCCTACCCCACTTTCTTCTCAAGCTGCTCTTTCCTTCTTGGCGGCAGGATTCGAACTGGGTGCGCGGCAAGAAGAATTTACGGACATCTAGTTATCTAACCTCTGTCCTAAAGGGACACTGAAGTGAATTTGCCAAACTTCTGTTTTTGTTGGCATTGCATAGACTGGCTCAAATAGACACACTTTTCTTCATTTATCCAATCGATGAAGCAGTATTCAAAGTATAAAGCCTGAAAGAAAGAAGAAATATCACCACGGGAAATTTTCGGCGGTGCCGCAACGACTAACAGCAATGACGCGCATACGACATTCAATGGTGATTGGACGGTGTCCAAAATTAGAATTCAAACCAGCTTCGGTTTCGTTTTTGTGAAACAGCATGCTTGGCATCTGATGTTATTGTTGGCTGGGCATAATCGATATCCCAGTAATCCGCATTCCGTGCGTCTGCAGTATTTTTGGCTGTAAAATGCGTCAGACAAACCTTCCAGAGCGGCTTGCAATCTTATCGATTACTAGGCGAGGCATACGCAGTGGATGAGCGTCATCTGCGTCACCGGAGACACTCAACCATTGGAGCTTCGTGCCCGCCCTTGGAGCTTGCCAGGCTCGTGCCTGTATCGTAAGGGGCGTGTTCGCACAAGACCAAGGGTCGGCTTATTCGACACTGTGCCCGCAAGCAGTAGGTCCTTATCGCAACTCCACTCAAACGAGAAATGCTGCGCGGAAGTGTTTGTCTGCGTGTGTTCTGAGCTTACGCTCGTGATTCAATGAAGGTTGCAGCTAATCACAAAAAAAAAAGACCACGGGGATACGAACTTACGATTTGCAAAAAAAAAAAATATATATATATATATACCTAGCTCTTTAGACCACTCGGCCATAAGCCAACGGTGTCTGGGGCGGAAATGTAGACCATATAATCTATGGGCAGTTTACATTTTTATTTAGTTTTAGCACGTCAAGCAGCTGAGATGACTATTTCTTGTATAGCGCTCATTCAGTAAGCGCCCCCCAAATTCCCACAACATCTTGTCTAGCGATTGCATTGCTGAGACGGGAAAGCGTTGCAGATGTGTGGACCTGCTGCTGACCGCTGTGCTGGTTCACCCAGCGCAAAAGGTGATTCTCGCACCTTGGTTTTAAGCTGTACGATAAAAGTTTCGGTTGATTTTATCTAGCGTACCAGTCAGCGATAAGCGTCGCATGTGCGCTTGTGTGGAGCGACTTGTACTTGCAAGTAGATACAGTCTACAAACTAACAAACTAGAGGCCCATTCTTCCAGGCAACAATCGGGTCGTCGCTTAGTTTCAACTGCGCGAACGAATTGCGACGACCCGCCGGCGGACGGCCTACTTAACGCTGGGCCGACAAATTCTGTCAGAGCATCGGTGTGTCGTTCAGTAGCGCAGTCAAGCCGAGCCATCTCGATTGAGCGTCATACGAAACTATGATAGGAAATCGGCGAGAAGGATGCACAGAGGAGGACAGCACTTTCAAATCGATTTTTCGAATAAATTCGCGTAAAGGCAGCGGAGTGGTCGACACATGGCCGGAGACTTCAGACTACAATTTGCGCAAGTAATCCCGCAATGTTTACAAATCACTCGAGTGTCCTTTTAAGGGTGCAACACAATGCCACTAATGGGTCTGTTCAGCGGTCTACAGCCTCTCGTATGTCCCATTGCAGACACAGGCCATCATCGTCACCGCACCGCTATGTTTGTTCTTTTCTTGTTTTAACTAACCTAACACGCTCGGGAGTATGCTAGGGAAGTTGACCTTTCTCCACCCAAGTATATATCAGGGGAATATTCGCTTTCAAGGTAGTACTGAGACAGCAAAGTGCAAGGCTGTGGCTATTATCATATTGGAAGGCTGATGGAGGAAAAGAAGACAGGCGATTGTAGTGTAGGACAGCTACCATATGTAGCAGACCAAGTTTGCTTTAGCGCTAAAATAATGCAGCAGTACAACATATGAATTAGCCTTTTGGCCATGTGACACATGTCAACACGCCGTTAAAAGGGGAGCGCCATTAGGAATCAATCAATAAATCAATCAATCAATCAATCAATCAATCAATCAATCAATCAATCAATCAATCAATCAATCAATGAATGAATGAATGAATGA
This sequence comes from Haemaphysalis longicornis, assembly GCF_048455015.1. Taxonomy (NCBI): domain Eukaryota; kingdom Metazoa; phylum Arthropoda; class Arachnida; order Ixodida; family Ixodidae; genus Haemaphysalis; species Haemaphysalis longicornis. The sequence continues at coordinate 199,677,391 of NW_027526295.1, read as the reverse complement.
ATGAATGAATGAATGAATCAATCAATCAATCAATCAAGCAAGCAATCAATCAATCAATCAATCAATCAATCAATCTTTTGTATATTTCAATTTCAGGGATTTATTATTTTCTTTCCCGAAGCTCCACCCGGCAGTTCCTTACCTCTGTGGCATCACCACACTGTAAAGACGCGATCTTATCGACTAATGTTTCTGGCTTATTTTTATAACAAAGAATGCACCGTCTTTTTAAATAAAAGAATGCTCCAGAAATTCAGAGAATTATCTACTAATACGTGGAATTCTTGTGCCGCTTGTCTTGAGTGTGAGTGTCTAAACCAACTTCTTCGGTTTTCCTAAATCCTGTCCGCCGAATTACCTCCATTTGCGCTATGATAAGTGGAACATTCGCGAAATCTGCATTATTCTGCAAATGCAGGCCGTTATAAGGTTCGCGCTTTTCGGTAATTTCTTCTTTTTCTTTTCCTTCTTTTTTTCTTTTTTTCCCTTTTCTTATTTTTATATTTTTCTTTTTTTTTTTAGTTGTACAAAATTTTGTTGGACCAATTATCTCTATTTGCGTTATTATAATCACTACACTGGGAACTTTCCCGGAATCTGCAATATTGTGGAAATGCAGGGCGTTACACGGTTAGCCCGGTTTTGTAATAATTTTATATTTGTCTTATTTTCTAGTTTTTCAAATTTTCCTCCCTCCATTTGTCTTCATTTGCGCTATTATAGCGATGACACGTGAAACTTGCCCAAATAGGCATTATTGTCGAAATTCCCTGCATTATAGGTTATGCCAGTTTCCGTAATTTTTTTATATTTTTCGTAATCCTTAGTTTCTAAAAATTTCGACCGATCAAATACCTGCATCTACGTTATTATAACGATTACATTTTGGATTTTGGCGAAATCTTCGTTATTGTGGAAATGCAGGTTGTTACATTTTTCGCCATTTCTTGTAATTATTTTACATAATTTTTATATTTCTAGATTTCCAAAATTTTCTTCGACCAAACATCTTTATTCAAGGTAATACAACGATTACAAGTGAAACGTCTACGAAATCTCCATTATTGTCGAAATGCCATGCGTCATACGTTTTGCCAATTTCCGTAATCTTTTAATATTTTTCTTATATTCTAGTTTTCCACAATTTCGTCGGACCAATTATCTCCATTTACGTTATTATACCGATTACATTTGGAACTTCCCGAAAACCTGCATTACTGTGGAAATGCAGTGCGCTACACTGTGCACCAGTCTCCGTAATTTTTTTATATCTTTCTTATTTGTTAATTTTTCAAAATTTTCTTCGACCAATTGTCTCCATTTACGCTATTATAACGATTACTGGTGGAACTTTCGCGAAATCAGCATTATTGTGGAAATGGTATGCGTCATACATTTTGCCCATTTCCGTATTCTTTAAATATTTTTCTTATTTTGCCGTTTTTCAGAATTTCGCCATACCAATTATCTCCCTTTACGTTATTATAAAGATTACATTTGGAACTTTCGCGAAATGGGCGTTACTGTGAAACTGTAGGACGTTACACGGTTCGTCATTTTTTGTAATTCTTTTACTTTTTTTTCAGAATTTCGTTCAACCAATTATCTTTATTTAAGCTAATATAACGATTACAGGTGAAACTTTCGCGAAATCCGCAGTACTGTGGAAATGCCATGCGTTATACGTGTTTTCAATTACCGTAATTTTTTATTATCTTTTTATTTTCTTGTTTTTCAAATGTTCGTGCGACAAGTTACCTCCCTTTACGCTATTGCAGCGATTACTGATGAAACTTTTGCGGTATCTGCATTTTTGTGGAAATTCTGGGCGTTACACGGTTATGGGTATGGGGGTATTTGGCGAAGAATCCTACGCATTCAAAATGCGTTGGGCTGGGTTAATTATTTGATATATTCCTCCAATATGCCTGAGGCTACCTGGGTACTGATCAATGTTGGCGTGTATCAAATTTATCACGAGTGGGCGTAGTCTGTAGAGGATTTGATTACATACCCTTTTACCTCACATGCTGTTATGGGCGGCACATAGCTGGCGTAAGTGGTTTTTGGAGGCACGAGCAAGCGTGTATGAAGATACCGACCGCATCCCTCCAAAACCTACGTTACTAGCGTGGTCGTGGGGAACTGAAACGTTCGGGAAGGTGGCGGAGTGAACATGATGAGCGGACGAGCATTTTTTCCAGTTCCTAAAATGCGTGTGGAGGGTTATTGTACTTTAGTGATTGTCACCCACTCTCCTGTAGAAAAATCGTTGGCGCGTCATATTCACGACTTCCGAAGGTCGCGGACGTGGCGCCGGTTTGGGCGGCTGATAGAAGGGTTCGTCGATATCGTGAATACGATGTCTACTTCCCACCCTGGTTGTCAGGTGCGCCAGCTGCCAGTGCACATGAAGTTCTGCCGCTTCAGCAAGGCTGTAAAAGCAGAGGTGTTTTTTGCACCGGTGTGCACTAGGCCAGAACTGTGGTACACGCTTTCTTCGTAATCATACTGGTGTAGCCGTATTGTCGGGCGCTGCTCGCATGTAACCGAAACCTCCGAACAGACGCTTCAGGTGTGAAAATATTTGTCTCCCGTTTCATCTTTTTACAGAAATATCGCTCTTTCTGGCGCGGGGACTGCGAGGCGAAGGTGGCCAAGAGCGTCCGCGCCACCATGTGCGAGGCCTCTTCATGAGTGACCGCTTCCCACGCCTGGGAAGCCACCTCCGATCGCATCTTCTGAGTCCCACTATCTCGCAGTCGGTCCTCGTACACCGCTGTGGATGCCCCGAAACTCGTCGACAGCCGTAAGAGACATTTCTCTCCCTTTCCTTCTGTTACAAAACAAACTGTGTTTTCGTGGTTAAATCGCCGTTCACTGCGCAAGGATCACAATTTCTATCCCAGTTGTACGAGTCGGGTTGAAGTGCACAAACCTAAATACACTGGCAAAACCCGATTTGTTTATGAAGCAGCCTAAAGTATGTTTGCTGATGCGCCCCTTTTCTGAAAGCGGTAACTGCGACGGTGCAGCTTTGAATGTTGTAAAGCATTTTTCAAGCGATTTACAATCAACTAGAACCGGATATTATTTTATCCATGCTACAACGCAGAGCGAACTCGTTGGTCTAGGAAAGAATGAGCGTCTTCCATGGCAGCGTATGCCATGTCGGGAATTTTCTGCAATATCTTGTACGGCGCGAGAGAAAGAGAAACAACGACAAAAGGGCAAAGCCGTGGTGCCTTCCTAGTGAGTTATTGCTGATTGTTTAAGTGAGTGCATCTGAACAAGCAGTGGGCAAAAACTTGGTGCTTAGCATTCTGCACCGCATTAATTAGTTGTCCCTTTATGACGGTGACAGCGCGCACAAAAATGCCAGGACGCTTTCTCAGTAGGGAAACGGGAGGCCTCAGTATTGGTATTTTTGTGGAAGTTCTCCGTCTTTTCTTCGATGATATTCTAAACCATTCATACGGAGTAACTGTTCTGGAGCGCTTTTGTCGACGAAAAATTAAATGCGTTTATTGGAATCTTTACAATTTCACCACATAAGAGAGATCATTCAAAAACAATAAAAAGAAATAGTTGACTTTGAACGGGAGCAACTGCGATCGGCTTTATGAACGAAGACGGTCGTGAAAGGACTAATCATTTCGTAAAAGGAAGACAGTTTTGATTACCAATCAAACAATCCGAAACTGCATATACATTGTAAAAGGTAATGAGTCTAATGATCCTCCCTGCCTGTTCGGATGGATGCCGGATGTGTTAACAGCATAGTTTAAAAAAAGATCAAATGAAATTTATGAAAGTGAATAATGATGTTTTGGTGGGATTTCGCGGACCATTAAGTTTTAAAAAAAACGATTGTTCGAGCCAAAAGGTTTAGATAAGACTGGTATTTCTCAAAGCACTCGCTGCAAAGCGTATCTTCTCTGAAGCTCTCCCGCGAACTTGCAAAGGTCGTCGCCAAAGCCCCGGGTGATCTCTTCGTTGGTTATCCATGCCTGTCTGGCTGTGCACATCACATCGTAAGGCTGCCGACGAGTGCAAGCCAGCATTGTACTGTTCTTGAGAACATTAAAGGGTCCATGAAGAGAAACTACAACTTTGTTTAACTTTAAAGAGTTTGACTTTAGTACCTCACTCAGCTTCATTTCGTCCACGAAAGACGTTTTTTAACCGACGAAGACGCAAGAAATAGTTAAGGACTTTCAAATTTCGCGCCACAGTGACGTGTTATCGGCGCGAGTGACGTCATATGGGCCAGCACTAAAAGCACAATTTTCAGTGGGTTAGGTGCACGTTACCCTTCAAGTGATTCGACGGAACTAGCGGCCCTACTACAATCGTCCAGTCATGTGTCCTCGCGATTGATTAGTTTGACCGCCGTCAATCGCCCAAACAAAATTCTGTGACGTCATAGAAAAGTTGCCGTAAACTGGCTAGCGAGTAAACACACCTCCACACGTTTTCTTTAATATCTCCGTTATTTTCTGGAAGTTTGCGATGAAATCGGTATTATTTTTATCAGGACAAAGCAGCTTTTCTAATGAACCAAACTTGTATTTTGTCTTCATGGCTCCTTTAAACAAGAAACGGGGACCTAGTCAGGTACTTCTGGTTACCTTTTGTGCCCGTGCCCTTAGATTTGGTGAAAAACTAAGAGCTTAAAACTTAAACCTAAAAACTAAAAACTTTATTAAAAAATCGGATGCCAACGGAAGACACCAAAGATGCCGCTGCATTTGCCGACCTTTCGCATGAAAGGTGCCTAACCCAAGGCCGGTGAACACATCACATCGTAATGAGCACATCACATCGCACATCACATCGTAAGGTTGACGACAAGCGCAAGCAGGCGTTGTACTGTTCTTGAGAACATTAACATTGGACAGGGTACGGGGACCTAGCCAGGTACTTCTGGGTACCATATGCCCCGTACCCTTAGTTTTGGTGAAAAAGTAGAAAACCAATAAAAAACCTAAATCCAACAGAAGACACCAAAGATGCTGTGGCAGTCATCAACCTTTCCCATTAAAGTTGCCTTACCCAAGGCCGGTGAGCACCAAACAAATATGCAGAATCTTGCACGAAAATTTTTACCTTGAACTTTGAATGTCTGATTTTGGGAAGCGATAGCTTGCCTTTGGAAGCAGCCGCGAAAACATTATAGTGAACTGCCGGCACCTCCTATCATATGAATAATGCAGCACCATCAAATAAAATAGTAGTAAAGTAAAACAGCAGCGCGATTTCAATCATGCGCTAACCAAAATAAAAACACACACGACATTGGTGCTGGATCAATTCAGAAGCGTGGTTGAAGTTTGCGCTATGGGCTCGGTTTTTAGCCGCCCGCTGTATTTTCAGTTGTCTTTTGTTATTGCGTTCTCATTCTTACAATTCATGCATGCTCATTGGAGATTCAAGGAAGGTCGCCCGTATCGACCTGGTTCCGAAAGGTGCTGGGGCGCGGTAAAAAGATAGATGCGAGATGAAGCAATGCCATGACATCTTGCTGAATGCCACGTGGAGCCCTCCTACTAGCGGAAGTTCGTTATCGTAGGATCGTATAAGGACATGAAGAACCTGACACACCTGCTATTGCTTGTAAATCTAGTTGGCAATGAACTAAGTTAAGACACCAATATTTTGCATTTATTTTTATCACGTGTTTCAACGAAGGCAGCGTTGAATGTTAACAACCTATTATGTAAATATTCATGATCATACATGTGTGCAACCTACAGTTCATTGGTTAAGACGCTGTCACTCCCCTTTTGAAAATTTAGAAACATTTTAACGGGATTCAGCGGTTGGATCGAGCTATAAGGTACAACATGCATATATAAGGTACATGCATATATAACTTCGAGACAAAAGTAACCTCTAGAGAGTAAGCCTCGAAACATACACACGTTTTTTCCCGTCGTGGTCTGCGCATTCTAGAAATAGAGCTGCGGTGAAGAAGTCGGAGATACCCTTTGCGGCAGTGATGGTTCAACAAGTTAATATTCTGCTCTGTTTATCTGGTCACATGCCGAGTTCAGGAGCGGAAATACATCGCCATAGCTTCATTATCCAACCGGGGCTGTCCGATGCTGGGTATAAAAATTTTATAAACTCTGCCGCATACCTGCGTACCCTGCCCGTCCTAAAGTAGAAATGAGCCTAAATCCTTCAATATTATGAATATAAAGTGCACCGAAGAATGAGCGTTCGGTCACGAAAATGAAATCGGATTATTCGTACAATGAGGGCTGCGGGTGCTTCGTGGTGGCGGAGTCCATTCGGGTATAATTACAAAACTGCATTACTTTGTTTAGCATGCCCTATACTAATCAAAATAACTGTGACTCTCACAAATTTTCGTAATTGCTTTTATATACTGCATCTATATAATTTATCCGCATCTGCGAATAAAGAATAAGGTAGTTCCAACCACAAAACGGCAGCGACAGGAAGCTCAGTGAAATGCGAAATCATTTTTGGTTGTTAGCTGCCACCGATGTATTGCATAGTCGATGCACGCTATTGATTAGGATTCGCCATTACTATTGGTAATTCCAAGGACATACACGGCTCATCCCGGCGCACATTGACGCCAAACTGCCGATTATTCGTTCGGGTATTTCGTTATTGATCGCCACGTGCTAATGCTCGTTCCACCGATGGCACATGTTAGATAATGTACCGCTGTACGGCCTTGCCACTGTTACGGGTCAATGAGGTAATACGTTACAGCAAAGGTTTTTTTTTATTTCCGGTTCGTAACGGTAGTGTCCTCGCGGTCATGCCGAAGCAAACCAGATAGTCTAGATCGTCTGGACTGGCCCACTTCTCCATGAAAGAAAACAAGGTTTCCCATTTCACGGCTCGGGCCCTCGCCCTCGCCAACCAGACCCCGAAAGGAGAACGGGGCCCCACCATCTCACGATGTACCACGAGATGACGCCACCAACGCTACAGACGATGCATAAGGGCTCTTCCAACACTGCAGCGACAGATGACAAAAACGCCGACACTGGATCTCAGGTTGCTTTAAGGCTCAAAATGATACTTTCTCGCACGCCATTAAATGAGTACGGTTCACTACGAAAATTTTGTGAACAACCAAACCAGACACACTCCTTCACGTCATCTGAGAATGCCAGCACAACCAATTTTTACAGACCCCTTCTTCCTTCTCCTATTCTGGATCAGTGAACCTAACCAGGCCCTTCAGGTTGAGAAAGCTGCACTGGCGAAGATGGCACATGCAGTTGTGGATGGAGAAGCCACTCCCATTAAAGGCAATGCCCAAATAGTTTTTTTTCTTCTGATCCTCCTAGCCGAAGTCGAGTATCAGCGGCGGCGCATACATGGCCGGCCATCGCTGGTGCTCGCTAGACAGCAATAGCCGGTTCTACAATCAACAAACGTGGGTGCAAAAATGAGGCACCCGTGGTAGAAACGCAGGCCCATCTCGTACTACAGCCGAAGCTAACGTTATATACGTTGTGCGCCGTGCCTCTCAATCCCCACTGTCGAGCTTTAACAGCGTGCCTTGGCCGGCTCCTCTGTCGACGTCCAACGACGTCCGACGTCCAACGTGTCCGCGCCAAGTGCGAACAGCGAGCTCAAAAAATCTATCTATAAACTCCAAAAAGGGCGCAGGCAACACTTTATCCAGCTGGCCGATGCCCCCGAGTGGGTACGTGCCGAACCCTTCAGGGCATCATCATCATCATCATCATCCCCATTGAATAACGTTGGTAAAGTCGGCTTTGCCGCAAGGCGTTTCGGCGTACGCCACCACCGACGGCACAAGTCATCCAATACCAATTTCGCTTGAATAAACATGTCTACTCTTTCTCTGTCTCTCTCTATCTAGTAATTGGTCGCCACAACGAGTGTGACAAAAATAAATCATGCACCCTTCCATCTGAAGAGGACAATGGTTGAGCGCGAAGCTCTCTCGTGATGGATTCGTTGCTTAGCCAATCCCACACTTCGAGTATGTGCTATTCTGGAGGCGCAAACCTCTTTTCTAGCATACCCACATCTGCTCTCGGGTGTGCGCTCAGTAGGCCTACAGTTTGGGCTTGGGGTTTACGGCGGGAATTGGTATCTCCTGCTGGCTTTCGCCTCGACCTTGTCGAAATGGAGTCATCGGAGAGGCGCCGCCTTCATAACGCGTTAGATTGCGGCCACGGGAAGCGTTTTCTATTTCACTGCCTCCTTCTGGGATGTCAGCCAGTCCTTCCATAAGCCCAACAAGAGAAATAATCCCCACAAGGTACAGTGACATCCTGGCCCACTTCCGCTTGGGACGAAGAACCTTTCCGCCTCCACATCTCAACATGTCTCGCGAAGACACGGTCATATACAGACAGCTACAAACTAACCCATTTCCACGTGGTACATTACTACACCCAATGCATCCGACATTGTACACATACACTTGTAAGTTCTTCATGGAGCCATGCACTCTCTACCACATGGTACGGCAGTGCCGTCACACACCATCCCTTGCCCCAAACCCAAATCCCTCATTTGAGCAGTGCGAGGGTCGGTCGACCAGCTCCAACCCGGATCTCCAACAACATCTGGTAGACTGGGTGAGACAGGCCGCCAAGACCCAGGGCTTCCTGGACTAAGGAAGTCCCCAACCTGGCGGTCAACCCAACAACATTGACTGCTCCATTAAATGTTTATTCTCTTCCTCTCACCCACGATCATTCATCACCGTCGTCAAAGAATTTGGCTTTCCGGCAGGGCGTATTGGCGAACCATGGCATCACTCAGGACACAACAGCTTTGCTTTAAAAAAATGCGGTAAGGATCATAGGCCACGTATGAAACAGTGAACGTGTGCTTAGATAAAGTTGACCAGTGAAATTTTATAAAGATGTAGAAGCGGGCTCCGGCGGCTCCCATTTACCACATGATAGCACGACGCGGGGCTGCAATACAAAGAAAAAACCGTTGTTAGGCAACTCAAACCACCATTCGCTGTTCATTTTCTGCGCAGTCTATATCCACACGAGTGCTGTGTCCCTCACTGGTGTGCCCGACCTCCCCCCGAACTTACCAAAACCACAGTTTTAGTGTATAAAACCTTACGCTGCAGTTGCCTCTTAACCTAATCGATTGAGTAGGATTTTAACAGTCTGTTAAGAAAAAAAGTGAAATGTTTGAGCATCACGCGATATAAACCGATACAAGTTCTCCCCTGTTTTAATGGCAGATAAGGTGGTAGTCCTCTGATGGCATTTTCTTTCACTTGCTAACCAGTGCAGTAGGTATTCATAGGTTTCTAAGGGTCTCGCAGCATAAGACTACCAAGCTTATGGTGAGCGTCGTATCTTATCTGATGTGACATCGTCTTATCTTAACCCCGAAAAGGCCGCGCTTTATTGATTATCTTTACGAAAATAAAATAAAAAGTATTGGCGATAAACATTTCCTTCGGGCTATGCGATCGCTTTCGTTTCGGTTGGTCACCGCGGAGTTAATTCTCTCGCAGAGGGAATGAGTGAATGCGCGACCGTGAAGCCTGATTAGCTGTTTTCACGACAGCTTCCGAAAACATGTGCGCTTCACGATGCGATTTTATCGTGCATTAAAGCGGCACACAGTCTCAAATAAGGTATTCTCGTAAAGCAGCGGCCCGTTTGCTGGTTAAATTATTTATGTCGCTTTTATATCATATGCGACATAGAGATACCTAATGCGGCATTAGTATTCTTCGTCACGGGTTGATCAGGTTGTCGAGGCCCCAATAAATTTTCCACTAGGGCAACAAATAGCCCCGCCCGCAGTGCACTGGCGCCGTGCTTTTATGCAGGTGGTATAGGGGCTACTGGAAGGCTCATGCATGCAACAGGTGGCTTGCGGAAAGGACGAATGTTTGTGTAAGAGTGAAGGAGAAATAAAAAAGACAGAGACAGAGGAACAAATGCCCTGAACAGATGAGAAGGGGTCCACCGCAAGAACACGCGGCAGTCCAAAAATACCAGCGTGTCAAACCGCAAAAAATACTGAATCGATTGGGGTTCGGATTCGAGTGAATTTGTTTCGTTGCGGTTCAGTTTCGGTTTGACTAAATCGCGTACAGAAGTGGTTCGGGAACCGGTTGGAAAGCTGTGAACCGGTTTGCAAACTGGTTTAATGTTTTTAGCGAAGGGCGAAAAATGTTTTTACTGCGCAGCACTTCGGCGTCCGCTGCTGTGGTTCGGCGGCTTCGTTGGCTTTGTAAACGAGCGAACGACGTGAACACCGAAGACAGAAGAAATTCGGAGGATGAAAGTGGGGCTAAAGTATGAGGGGGAGGGTGGCATGCCGACGTGGCGCGAGACGCCTACCGGCGGCGACGTGCTATCAGATAACCTAGCGAACAAAGACCCCACCGAATATGAGCCCGCAGGCAAGCGGAGGATGAGAGTATGACGAAAGTCTGAGGGGAGGGCAGTATGCCGAGGCTGCGCCACAGAAGCCCAGCACGCGCTGCGTGATGCAAGATTCTCAAAAAGATCTTTCACCGATTCATTTATCCAACTGCTTTTTGCTAGCATATGTTACTCATACAAATTCAGATAACCATTTTTAAGGATTTTGCCCTGCGACGCCGCTAAAGGGGCCAAATTGATTTTTACAAATGACATGGCTGACGAGCCAAAAAGGCCTAATAGGTGATGTCCACGCCTAGCCAAACTGCTCTTTCAAACTGCTTCAGATTTCGTGAGCACATTGTGATCACGATGTTGGAGGTCAATATAGCTGAAAATTTTAAAAATTATATCATGGGGAGAGTGAAAAGCGGTAAAAGAGTTTTTCAGATATTAATTTTTTTATCGCACGTCATTTCACATATTGAAGTGTTTTTTGTTGGAATAAGTAACTTACTCAGGTATCTAAACACTGTTCTACAACGTTTATCTATGACACCCCCCGAATAGAGGCAAGCAGGATTTCGGGAAAACACTGTGTTTTTACACATTCGTCTATCACCACACAGCCAGTTGATATATCTCATTCGTTTTCGCTTGCAAATGCTGCCCATTGAATCGCCCAAAAATAATTTCAGGATTTTGTCCTAACATGCGGATAAAAAGGCAAGCGAGGTTTTTTAATTTACACCCCTCTGGACGAGGAAATCGCTTGAATTTTCCCGCGTTCGCAGAGCACTCGCCATCTGTTGGCACTATCTGCAACCAACGCCCCTCCCGTAGGAGCCCTGTCATTTATCATAAATCTAAAAGAGCAGACGGACTGGGAAAAAGCGCAAAGGTTAGCGCTCGCCTTCTGTTGAGACATCCTGCAACCCCGCGCCTCCCATAGGAAGCCCGTATTACTTATCATAAAACTGTACTGATGAGCATTGTTCACATCTGCTGAGATAGCACTTTCCATGGGTAAGAATACCCCTCACTCAGTCGGCCTCCATCGTGTGTTCCCAGCGTAATCTCCTGCCGAATTCTAGTTGTGCTTATAACCTTATACTCTTCCTCATATGTTAATTATTAAGAATGCAAGCAAAACAATCTCCCCCTTCTCCAATCGACTCTTTCCACCCATGAGCTCTAAGAGAACCTGGTAACTAACAGCGATTTGGATGTCCAGACAAGTCTTCCTCCGCACCGAAGGTTGCCCACTCATTACATGGCTTTCTAAAATTGGGAACCACCCCCACTTCACCGGCTCAATAAAACGTTTTTACTCACTGACTCACTCGCTCGAGTGCACCATGTTGGTGCAATTTGTTTAGCCAGGGTTTCAGTAAAACACGAGTGCGAGTCGTTTCACATTACCTCGATGCGCCTGCGGTTGGAGCCCATCTATTGACAGCCGGCACGAGCTCCTGAGTGTGTACCACTTCGTGATGAACTAACCAATTATGACTACTAACAAATAAATGAACACGCGTTCTACCCATTAGTGTCATTAATATAATGGCCCATCCGGGCACCGCTGGGTACTACCGCTAGTACAATCATAAAAACAAAATTCAATTCTGGTTCATTCAAAGTGCTTGTTTTCCAATAAGGCTTGTGCAGTTTAAAGATAACTGTAATTAATTAGGCCGGTTATTAATGAAAAGAGACAGTGACGATTCACCAGCTGATTTCCCGTCAAGCCTCTTTGTTGTCCTAGGGACTACATGAAGCCACCGCCAAGAGACAGGACTGGGGGATATATTTTCTACGGCTTCATTTTTTGTTTATGTCGCATTCCTCTCTGGGAAATCCATCACGCTGACCGTTATACTCCTATACGTGGGCCAGCGTACAGGCGCGTAACCTCTGTACATTAGCACGGGACACCTTCAAACTCCAGCAGTGTACTTTCTTTTTCAATCATTGTCGCATAGGGAAAGAAATCCTACAGCAGCCACGTATGCTACGTATAAAGTCGATTGTTTGGTCACCTGGGACAATTTGTTAGCTTTCAACTTTTGGAGGGTGCGAGCCAAAATATTGTTAAATGTAAGCATTAGTCAACACTCGGCCATTGGATTTACGCTCTGATCGCTGCAATGCATTTTGAGATAGCTCTCACGGCTTTGGGCTTCACCATTTGGAAGCAGAACAGCGCAGGGTATACAGACCAGCACTTCTCCTTCCACGAAACACCTCAACAAGCGCCTTCTTTCAACTGGAACTTTAGCACGATCCCGAAGCTCCACAAAGCTCCCCGCCTCAGTCAACTTGCTCGTGTATCCACAACTTCCACAGGTTCGATCCACCTCCAACACCTCAACCTCACTGCCCTAGGGTCGCCCACCCACATTCACCCCCCCCCCTATGCCGTCTCGAGAACTTCGAAATCCTCCCCCTTCCCCTTCACATGCAGCCTACCCACGCAGCCTGACGAAGGGCCCGCGCTTTGACGTACTTACGCCTATCTACCCCATCTCCTGACTCCATTTACGTAGACTCTGCAGAACATAGACAGCGACGAGCTTTGGCTGCCGCTATTATTACAGGAAACAAACCGATACCGGCAACGGCACCCACCATGTGCACAGCCTACACCCACGAGGCCAAGGAAGCGTCAATAGCGCTGGCCATAACACACCAACCGCCCAACCTCACATATTCTCCGAATTTAAATGGCCGTACAAAATTTCACGAGGGGACACATCTCCTTCCCTGCTCGTCGAAGTCTCCTATCCCGCCCTCTTTCCAACAAAATCATAATTCCTGCAAAAGACCCCCACTGACGTGGGCTTTGGCGGTGCAGAAACGGCTGACCTGGCTACTCGAGGGATTATTTACCGAGCCCCAGACGTAGACGTCACACGTCACGGCGCAGAAAACGCCCACCAACCCTTGCTTACTTTCAGATACATTACCACAGACCACCGCCTGCAGCGGCTAGAGCTACCGCCCCTTCACACGGCTCTTTTTCCACCATGAGACAAATAATGCGACTATTACAGACAAATTCCCTCCCCACCAAAGAGGTCCTCCACCACATCAAACCCACATTAAACACCAGCCAAACTGACCGGCATGTGGCGCTCGGGGTATCACACCACACGCCATTTGGGAATTCCCCACCTTACCCCATTTCATTTACCGAACACTCCCACTACCTGGGTGGATTAATCAAATGATTAATGCCGGTACCACGTGGAGCCTGTATTGATGAATATATAACGCTCTTTCGGAGAGAGTAGCTACCCTCATTTGTACTTTGTCCTTTCTTGATTGCTCCGCTAGCTTGTCTTCCATGAATGAGTGGACTAAGTGCTCGATAGCCCTGGCTACGACGGCCGTTGCTTAGAAACCATAGGAAACAAGTGTTTCTTTGTGAGCTATCAACGGTATATATACTTTTTTGAACAGACGAACAAAGGGGTGTATGCTTCTCTTGAAACCTCCTCTTCAGTGAAAATCAATAGGTTCGTATCCCCGGTGGCAGGCTCGGTTTATTTGGCTCGCTGCACATCGGTCGTGCGTCGCTTTCACAATCCGGTGCCACGACGGTCACAGCCGCCTGAAGTGAGGGAGCTTGCTAAGCCACGCCTGAGCGATTCGCTTTTCAATCGTTTACCATCTCAGCGCCCCGAAGTACTCTCGGTTTTGTTCCCCACATTTCTTGCCCAAGCCTGAACAGTGGGGCAAATTCCCGGATGAGCTCGTCGGAGGCGCCCGGCGGAGTTGAACTTTAAGGAGTGCGTGAGGTCATCGCAACTTTTATGGTGGCTTTAATTTGTACCTTCAATCAAAAAACTAATTTTCGTAAAACCCGTGTTGCCGGTGGTAACCGCAAGTATTGAAGAACAGGAGCGATTTCTGATTGAGGTATAAGTACAGCGTCCGAGGCGTGGCTTTCGCAGCTGCTTCTAACAGGTAATTTCTCAATTTGCTCGCAAAATCGTTCCAACCACGTGCTTTCAATTATGGTTTTACGGTGTTTAAAGCATTAGGCTCCTCGCCTGATTGACCTCATTATTTTCCCTCTGTTATGCTCTTGCGTGAGACGCTATCCGTGCAGAGTGCAGGTTGTACTGAAAGTACCTCAATTCATTCCACTGTACTGCCATCGCTGCGACATTTCCCTGTGTTCAAGCTTCGCAAAGAGCGAGTGCAAACAAATGCGGCATTCATCTTCCCTCAAGGCACCTCTCTTTGCAAATGGCGAAGCCCAGAGACTTCACGCAAGGTGACGAGTTAATCTTCAGGGCAAGTCCGATCAAGTTGACTCCCTTTGGTTAAGGACGGATCACTGCAGGTTCGTCTGGAGTTCGGGTCTGATAGCCAGGGCAAGTCCGATCAAGTTGACTCCCTTTGGTTAAGGACGGATCACTGCAGGTTCGTCTGGAGTTCGGGTCTGATAGTTTTAAATAGTAGAGCGACACTTGGCAGGAACACTTGGTACTTTGTTAATGATGTGATCGAGGTTAAAAAAAGTGTTAAAAAAAGCCCGTGTGGGCTAAATATATCTGTAGCCATCCGCTGCGATGCACCTCATCGCCCAGTTGGAGCGTTGGTATGCGTTCTTATTCTTGGAGACACGGCCAAGTTTTCCGCATTTTCATGCCGCGTGACTCGGTCAAGTTTCTTGCGTGGTGTCGTCCTTAGCCCACCATAAAGCATGAACACTCGGTCAATAAAGTATGTACAGTCAGAATACGCGAAATTCGGAATACGCAAAATTGAAAAATACCCTTTGTGGAGGCCCAATAATGGCGCGCTATTGGCATATATTCGGAAAGCAAAATTTCCACACATTTTACGGTAATTAGGTCACGCGTAATTTGACTTGAATGTAAAGAAATCGGGCTGTTTGTGTGTTCTGGCTCATCTTTTCCTGATTGCGTTTCATTTGTCCTTGACGGTACAATGTGCGGGCACCCGTACCCACCGGTTTTGCAATGACGCTCCAAGAGTAGCGAAGGGCGCCGCGGGACGAGCGTTTCCTCAAACTGTTAGAACTCGTTCGCTGGCGACCATTGGGGTTGTGTGCCGTGGCGTGTGGGACGCTAATTAAGAAGTGGATTTCCTTTATCGGTTCTCGGCCTTTTGGCTTCTTTATTTTTGGCTATGATTATCTTTGAACCGCCAAAACTGCACCACTCGCTGCAACAAGCGATAGAGCGCAGCACCCGCGACACGTTTCCAAAGCCGCGCTCGTACCAGATCAATTCAATTCAACTTCGTTTTACTAGTTAAGAAGAGGCTCCACGTTTTAATTTCCTTTCCTAGCTTACCCATCTCTTTCATCACCCCTTTTCTCCTCTAATCTTTCATCCCCCCTCCTCCCCCTCCCCCCGGACTGGGTTGTATGCCGGTGAGCCCCCAGCTGGGTTCAATAATATCCCAGTCCATTTCTTTTCCTTTTCCATCGAACCACTTACTACTTACTACTAGTACTTCTGGCTCGGTTGATGAGCTGAAAGCTGCAGTAGCAGCTTACGAGGCCCAGTTGTATCGCTCCTCCGACAGGTGGCGGCACGAGTACCGCCCGAGCACGGCGAGGCGAGGTTACGGCAAAGGAGTGCCGGCGCGCGTGATGACGTCATCGCTAGGCGAAATTTTCTTGGGCAGAATCGCCGGCCCAACTACGATAGCGAAGAGCGTCACCGTTAAAAATTTTGAGCGTTTCTCCTTGTGGATACGCCACTTGACCAGTCTTTTTCGCTATTGTTATAATTAGTTGCCGAATTTCTAGCCCTTAAAAAGCGCGTTTTAGCCACCCAAAGAAACGGAACACAATGTTTTTGGTCTACAACGCCGTAAGTATAGGTACCATAAATTTCTACGTAAATAGAAACAATTTCAAACGAAGACGACCGCAACTTGTATCTGCCACAGCGAAACCGAAAAATGTTGCTGTTTATGCTGGCAAAAGGGCGCCAACAGACACCCAAAAAACTGCTGGGCAGATGGCGATTCATCGGCTTAATTCAACAAGCACACCGTTCCCATTTGTGGTCAATGGCCACTCCCGCATCCTCGAGCGTCGCATATAGCGAAACAGGCAACAGGCATGAAAAATAATACTTGAGACCTCGAAGTACTGATTTGAATAAAAGCGTTACTTTGTCTGCTGACGCAATAAGTGCGACGCAACCAGAAGATGACGATTTATCATGAAATTAACATGCTCCTACATGAGGACTGTTAGGTACCAATATAGGAATTTTCTGGTACGCAATGACATTATCCCAATCGTTTAGGCGTGACGTCTTAACACTGCCGAAAACACTTCCGCACATTAAAACAGCATTCATTAAAAGATGTTGACTATCCGAACAGATTTTTACTTGAAATGTTTTAGAGCCTGTCGGCAGTGTGAGTTTTAAGCCTTAAGGAACTGCCACGGCGCAGTGATGTTTCGCCGTTGGCTATTCAATATAGCGATGATTTCCTAACAGGTGCGTTCGATGCTCAACCGCTTCATTAAGAATAGAGTTGTATTTGATTATGCTTATAGAAACGAGACTGTAACTGCACCTGTATCAAGAAATTTATTAAGAGAGAACGCAGAACGTAGTCTAGAAATTAATGTAAAAATTGTGGAAACAATAACTAACTACCACCATCCACAAATTTTTGGATTCAATGTTGCACCTCTTATCGCTGTGAATGAGCGTCTAATTCCAGTGTTCCTGGTGGTTGCTTTCCAGGAGTTGTTGGAACCTGATGACAAGGTTTAACCCCGTAGAGATCTGAACAGTCAATGTTGACCGGTAACATGAATACCGATCTCAAACTGCCCTAGAAAGCGGAAGTTAGGCTAAGTAGTGCTCATTTATGCGCAGATTTTGAAAATCGGCAATCACAAGCTGTTATAGGCATTGTTACATTGGCCAAGACGTCCCCGTACCGAGCTCCCTAACCTCCGTCGTCTAGTGGTAGTGAAGTGGACAAGCAGCGAGCGGAAGTTCTGCCTTGGTGTTGACGACAATAAGCCGGTGGCAAAACTTAACTGGTTTTACTGCATGGCGAGAAATAAACTGCGACGATTCAGGAACAGCGCGGAAACGACAGGCAGAGCGGCGCTCTTAGTTTAGCCCCAAAAGTCGACTGTCCCTAACAACCGAGAGGCTGGGATTTATACACAGAAGAGGCCACGGTAGCGCTGCTTCCCCAGTCCTTTTGCACATGACCCGAACAGAGCACAAGCACACAAGAACTCTCTTTCACTCGTTCGTGAGAGCCGGTGCACGTTGAGTCTGGGGTCTGAGAGAGGGGGAAAAGGAGATCCCGCGAGTGGAGTCAAGTTTCAACACGCGCCCGCTTGCCGTAACTTCTTTGAGACGGGCGGGCTTTCCTCCAGCACACAAAGCTTCCCCGCACTGCACTTAACTTGAGGCACGCACGCTCAGGGTAGCGGTGCTCTGAATCCTAACAGCATGCAGACAACAACGCCGAAATTAGCTTTATAGGCACTATAAAAACACCATAAAGTTCATTTTTAACATCTAATTTGTGCTTCTATATTATACTGGGGTGATAGGAGCTAGCGGAAGGAACAAAGTAGCCATTTGCCGAAAATTCGGTCTCTAGTTATAAATCACCCACAACATTTCAGGATTAGATATTCATACCTTAATGTCGGCGTCGTGGGTAGCGAATTCTGCGGTGTCTTTTAAACGAAGAATGGGTGACTACCGTCGACTGTGGCCAGTTTAGCGACGCCGGGCGCCTCAGTGTCCCTACGGTGTGCAGAACAAGAACGGTTTGACATGACCGCCTACCGGTTCCTGCACAGAATACTCCCAAAACTATTCCAGGCCCAACTTGCCTAATGCCTTAAAACGAACTGCTACTCTGTGACACACGCCTTAAAAGATACGAACTACATAGTGGTTTATAAGCGACGAGCTTTACATCGCGCCGTTTACACTACTCCAATAAGCCTCGCCTTGCAACGGAGCCATTGGCGCAAAAACTTCACAGCGGCTAAGTTTCGGCTACGTGCGCCACAGAAATCAGTAGTGGATGTGAGGACCCCTTCAGTTCTATTCTTGCTTTCTTTTTTCCGGAGGATAAATATTTTTTTCTTTCGAATAAGTCCCGACTGTCCCCGTGTTTCTCCTCAAATCCCTGAAGGAAGGGGGAATGATGCACTACACAAAGCCCCTCTCCTTCGCGGAACCCGTGCTTGGCAGCTGCAGATTATAAACACTTCACCTCATCTCATCAGGTTCAAAACAGCCGAAAGAAAACGAAGCAGAGACAGAGTTGTAAAGCACAGCTTGTCAGGCCATTTGTCACCCCCGTCGCGTTTCTTTCTCTTTGCCTGGTGGCTCCCCTTCGCCGACGGCCGGGAATGACATTACGTGAAGCCGTTTAATTTAGGAGACAATAGACGTGGCACCTATACCACTGCCTCTTTTGTTTCTCCCGAGTTGCACGTATCAATAGGCTGTACCAGAAGGGAGAGGGAAACAGAGACGGCTATAAATGGTATAGCGCCTAATACACACGCGGCTGTGAACGATTTATATACGTCACAAGACATTTTCGGTATATTTCTTGCCTGCCGTGTCTGCTATGTTAAAAGCTCGCGTCGCTTGTCTCCTTCAAATTACCGGTTGTCTTACGTTATGATTTCTTACCCTCTCGCAGTACCGGCAAGCTCGCTTTATTTTCAAACGTCATTTTGACACGCTATTCTTCATCTAAATTGTGAAGCATCGGATTTAGGCATTCGGGGTGCGGCTTTTCGCGACACCCCCACGTTTAATTGATGAGGACGGAGCACATTTCCCTTAATTGCCACGCGACCGCGAAGCGATCGAACAAGATCAGCCCACGAGTCATGCTCTGCCATTCCCCTCCCTCGGACATCTTTCTCCCGAGTTCCCTGTCCCTGCCACTGGGGCTCGGGCGAGACCATTGTCTGAAGCAGCCGCAGGAATAAAACATTGCGCTAAAGCGAAGAACAAGAAAAACATTGTTCGCTGCCCGTCGCATGCCGGTCAATCATTTTATTACTTTTTCGCCTCAACCTCCGACCTTTCCCTTGTTCTTTCCTCCCCTTTCAAGTTCAGTGTTTTCATTTGCTTTATACTCGACATAGCGGGGTATACATATAGAAAGTGGCGGTGCGATTTTTAGCGGTCATGGCAGTCCCTTATCGAATACAAGATCGTTCAGAGCGTTCGCCGGAGCGTCTGGTGGGCAGGATAATTAAAATGATCGCATCGCGGCTGCAATGTATCAAGTAGAACGAATGGTTTTTCTCTTGTGTGCCTGCGTAAATTCAGTGACTTTACCCTTAGAATGGAGCAGTCAGCATTTTATGCGGGTGCACAAGCCGATGGGTGGACTTTATTGACGGGGAAAGGCGGAAATTCTCTTATGGACTTTGCACTCTAGTTTTAAGCAGGTCTTTTTTACGCGCTGCGAAAATTTACAAACAGCTAACCTTCGATATGTGCTAGGGTAGTAATCGTCGTTACGATAAACGTACTTGTCGCACAGGCGCTAATTTACCTGTGCAGGATGTTTCTATATTCGGCCTATCGATGTGCGTGGCATCCTCGATGGACATTTCGCCGGGCAGTTGGGTGGCACGACGCAGCAGTAAGCTCAGTTGCGAGTAGAGCGGGGTTATTGCCGTACTCGTTTTATTTCGAGGCCTGAAAGGTACGTCTGCAACCTCAACTTGCGAGTTTGTAGCCATTCTCTCTTTTACTTTCTTTCTCTCTGTGTGTGCGTCTTTGTGTGCTTGTGCGTATGTGTGTGCACGTGTGATATAGAGAGACAGAAAGAGGGAACCTCAAATAACTTTACTACAAGCGGAAGCTTTCATTCTGATTCTTTGATTGATGAGTTTGGCGCGCCGAATCTACACCTTGGCTATGAGGCGCGCCGTAGTGAAGGGCTTCGGATTAATTTTGACCACCCGGGGATCGTTAATGTGCGCCGAAATTTCGCACAGCTTTTTTTGTTATGCTTGTAATGTGTATTTGTAATCTATGCAACTTATGCTTGGAACTTAAGTAATTTTATGCTTTCAATGGTGCTGATAGCTATTACCAATTCGCTTTGAAAGAAGCAACCGCGCTCCCGAAAGCCAGCGTGATGGCTTATGCTCGGGATCCGCCATAGCGGGCAACTTTTTCCGAGCGTAGTTGTAAACGTGGTTTTTCGACAACGAGTATTTCTCTGCCAAAAAAGCTTAAAATAATGACAAGGGTCCCTCAACATCCATATCGGGAAGGAAACTCCTACTTGCGTGCAAGTCTTCAGGGCCGCAATTTTCTGCTGTAAGCGCCCACTTCGAACTCTGTGGTTTGATCCAAAGTTTGGTATTTCTTCGCCTATCGTGCGGCCTGGTAGTTGGGAAGAAGCAAACACAGGATTGCAGGCATGGCCCTTAAAAAGAAGGGCCTCAGCAAGAAAACCACGCGGACGTGAGCTAGGTTCGCTCTACAGAGCGTAACCGCGCCCTTTTCTGTTGCGAAGTGAAAAAATCAACGAAGATACGTTCACTACAAGGGCGGCGCTGCAGTTGTGCGTACTCTTGCTTGCGCAGTGCTTGTGCGTCAATAACGATGTCCTGGCGCCTGCGACCAACTGTTCCAAAGCCTCACGCCGCAATAACTTAGTTGTAATGATGTCCGCTGAAACTTTCTAATGTACCGGTTCGGCAACAAACTGGAACTTCAATACATACGCTGCAATTATATTGGTCTCAACTTTCGTGAAAACGTATACACGCCGCGAATCAGTTTGAACCGTATGTGGTTATTTAGAGCACAATTAAAGTATTCCGCCTCTTCTTGGCGGGAATCAGTTTGAACCGTATGTGGTTATTTAGAGCACAATTAAAGTATTCCTTCTCTTCTTGGCGGTACAGCCAAATCAGCGTTCTTCGAAGAGGATGCTTGATCTGCTCATATGGTGTCCAGGAATGACAAAGTATACGAAGGTTAACACAATGACAGCTAGAAAATAAAAATGCGGTTTCCGGTGGTGGGGTTGGTTATAATGTTTAAAAAGCAAAAAGAAAACTCTCTGTTGAGGTAACGGCGGAACGCAACAGGGCATTAACTCAGCCGCAAAAATACCTAAAACGAGCACATGCATAAGGCGAAGGACATGTTATACATCTTTTAAGGCAAGGTTAATGGTACCATAATTAACCATTATCTAGGCAACGATTACAAACTTCGAAAGGGAGCGATGCGGCGAAGGCGGCTGGAAATTCCGCTTGGAATTTATTGTATGTAAGAACCTACGTAAGAAGTCACTGCAAGTCACCCTTCCTATAAACTTGCATCCACTGCTTCAAGGGCTTCCTAGGGTAGGCAGGTGCTGCGCAGGCTACGCTCGGATTTCGTTCTCACACCAGACCTGCCCGAACGGTGGCGAAATTGCCAACCACGACGAAGGAGACGGTCAGACCGCCCTCCTTCCTTCTCACCTTCTCGACCACCAAGCCAAGACCTACGTTCCGTCGACCCAGGCCCACCCGCCCAACAACTCAAATGTCCCGACTGCGGCTTGGCTACTCGCCCAACATTGTCGGGCCAATTCTCCGCTCCGGGAACGTCACCTACGGACGCTTCAGGTGTAGTCCTACGAGACCCGGATCCGGCCCCGATCAGGCACACCGGACTCAGACAGGGTCATGTTGGAGCCGCTCCTGACTTTCGCCATGGACTCAGGCCTCCCAGAGAGGCTGTAATTCCCTTTCCCTCATCATCCCGCTCCCTCTTTTAAGCCAACGTGGCTTTCTCTTAAATAACACATTTTACAACAACAACGAATTGCGTTATATCTACCCCACCTGAGAACACTAAAACACAGTTCCCGGTCAAGGACAGCTTTTAAAAGAAACTCTCGAAGCGTTTCAGCACCGTACACCGCAAAGATTTAGAAAATCTAATCAAAATACGGGTTAAATTAGTCAAAGGAGGCTTGGTCTTCCAAGTGGGAAATCCAGTTGGCAATTGGAGCTTGTGACAAAGCAATAAGGGAGCAAGAGAGTGGCCCGGCTTCAATCTATCCCGGAAGACCTGCTATAAAAGGGATATCCTCACTACAACTCCGATTGTCCCAGCATTGAATGGTTGCAGGCGCAGCCCAGATCGTTTATCGCTATCCACTTTGCGCGCCATGCAGGTATGCGCCGGAGCGGTTATGTGACCACTATATACACTGGCCGGAAAATAAGCGCTTTTATTGCGCGCTCAATACGTAAACGGAGATATTCGCCTCGCTGATTCCTCGTGGTGCCTATAGTGGCGCCCAATCTCGGCCGCTGTGAAAGAAGCCGGCGTCACTCTCACACGGTGATGGAGGCGTTTGATCGCGTCGCGGACGTCCGTGGGCAATAAACGAAGCATTATGGTTACCCGTATAATAAATTAGGCGCGCTAGAGGAACTCGACGGGTCGCAATAAGTGCCGGAAGCGACGCCGCTCAAGGAACGCGAAATCGCACCGCATTATCATGAATGCGTCAGACCGCTGTCGCTACAGCACAAAATGTAACGGTGGATCCAGAGAAGCTCAAGTTGCGGACGATGCACTACCGCTGCTACGAAGCATGGAGCTCATAGCAGAGGCGAAGTTTATAGAAAAAAAATATTTATTTAAGAATTCTGTGTCGCATTACAGAAGACGCGGAAGGCGCGGGATACTGATTTCGCAGTAACGCATGTTTGCACTATACAGAATCGTTGATGGTTTTAATTTTTAAAAGTGTCATGTAAAAATAACAACCATACTGATTTCACCGCGAGCTTCACATCATTCAGCGCTGTAATAAAGAAAACTGAGAGAGCAACGACACAGCAGCCACTGTTACGCGCAGCGTTTGGGAAGTCACAGGGACTACAGTTAGTTCAATTACAGGTGAATAGACATGCTTTGTAGGAAAAAAGTAATGGTGCTTTTGCTGTGCCCCGGGTTTTTTTCAATGACACGTTTTATTTCTGACATAAAGTAAACGGTGGTTCCTCTGCTTTTCGTACCTCCCGAACTGCGTTCCGTTTGGGTGGCCTGTAGCGGGGAAATTCCAAAGATTGTTCACACTTTTTTTGAAAAAAATTTGTGACGAAACCACGTTTTGGGGGAAAAGAGTACATTTGAGCCAGCCATCAAAAGCTTTTTTTAAAAAACAAAATACGGGTGTTGTATTTGCGGTCCATTTATTAACTGTTTAAAAAATTGTATCCAGTTCTACAAGATTTGAAGAGTTTCGTTATTTATGCCTGCTTTGGTAATGCCGCGTTCTTTCTACTAATAATCACTGAACAGGTATTTCGCCCCGTGAGCTTCTGGAGTCCTCGAAGGTTGGATTCCTGTGACGTTTCCTCGCCGGCTGTTCTACACATAACGGGAGGATAAGAATCACGCAATATTACCGGATTTCTACAACTGGCCGCTGTCGTTAGGCGCAGATCTGGGCCGTGGCTTGCCCCGAGTTACGTTCATTCTAAAGTCATTCGCCGGAGTCTTAGAAAGGTTTGCGCTTAACCCATTATATGTAGTGACAACGACGAAGAGATTGTCTCTCTGGGTTCCCGCACGAAAGGATCTGCAACGGGATTGCACTTTCTTCGGTAGCTTCCATTTTGCCTTTGGATTACGTTATTTCGCTGGCCGTTTTTTTTTTTTTTGTTTAAACACTTCGTCATCTGGATGAGGAAAAGGAAGATTAAACGTGGTTTAGTGAGGTTTAGTTCGTATATATTAGTTTATTTACCCACCTATTCATAGCGTTAATTTAGCAGGGGCCCCCAGGAAGGGCCCAGAAGCTCCTAGCCTAAGCACTCAATCTGTCGGCTTGAAATTTCTTGCATTTATTCTTACCCTTCTACCTTCCTCCTCTCTTCTCGTTAACTTCCTCTGTATGTTTTATCTGCATTTTCAGCACCATTTGTCAAGTTCGACGCAAAACTGCTTCTTAACTTTTTGACTATCGGCCCACTTGTGTTTGTGAAAACTCGGTAAATGCCGTAGCCCTGGCAGCTAAGCGTGTTGATCCGACTCGGAGAAACAAATAACATCCGGCTGTTGCCATTTGCCCACCGACGCCGCTAAATGGCGCTGTACAATATATCGAATTTTCTGACCATTACTTGTTTTTTAAGAATCCATATCCTTTCCCCTAATAACAATAGCTCACAATTTCTGTCGCGTGGCGCAGCCTTTCTTGTGGTGCTGCAGTGAAAAAGGGTACTGCAATAATGAACACCGTTATGTCCAGGTCATGCGGGGGTAACGAAGGGCAGTTGCATGGAATGACCCCCAGTCGCTGTAAGACTGTTTTGGGATTTTAAGAAGTTTTTCAAGCGTTCTGAACAACGAACCGAAATGTGTTCTATCTAAGTTTGGCCTGTTGGGATTGAACTAATTATTAGGCCGTTAAATCTGTGGTTCCTTCGACTCGCAAAGTTGCGTACCAATGGGAACATTAAAACTTTTGGGGCATTTTAGATGCGGAGCGTCTTATGCTCGGGGGTATGTCCGGCGGCGTCGGCGGTGGTCCGGCGTCCGCACACCACCGTTTCCTGGCCGATCCCCCACGTCTTATACTACGGGGGTATGTCCCGCGGCGTCGGCGGTGGTCCGGCGTCCGCACACCACCGTTTCTTGGACAATCCCCCAACAACAACAACAACAACTCCGGTTGTGCTTGCGCTTGACTCCGTGATTCTTCAGATGAAGTAGGATGGAAGCAATAGCCCCGTCAGTGAGTGTGCTGACGCAATTAAGTGAGAGCATCAGCGCAAACACTAACAGCAATTACACCCAACTACAATTCACGGAACGTGTATCGATCTCGTCTTTACCAACTGCAACGGTGACGACTGCATACAACCGCTGCTACGAGATCCACTGACTGTGCACTTCAGCGCCCATAAGGCCGTCATACTCAAAGTAAGAAGACGTGCAAACCTAAATAAATACCTTTAGATACCACTTCAATCTCGTCTCACTCGCGTATATACGCATACAATAAGGAAAATTACACCCATCTCCCCGAAGGGAACCATGAGTAGGATATATGAGCATTACGGGGTTCACCACATTTCCACGAAATTTGGCTAACAAACATAACGGAAACGCAAACGGAACCCCCATGACGCTCCGCATCCTACTCATGGTTCCCTTCGGGGAGATGGGTGCAATTTTTTTTACCTTTGCTCGTAATTTGTAACAAAGGTGGATTCGTAGTTGCGCAAATCGAGATCATGTGCAATCAATATCACTCGAACGTTCCTGCGACAAGAAGATGATCATTAAAGTAAGAAAATTCTAAGAAAAAAACTTTATGTAATCGGCCTAAATCTTGTACGAAAGGGTTGGCAGAAAACAAAAATGATTTCTGGGGCTTATCTAGGTCAATTAGAAAAAATATGTAGTAATTATTTTTGTTTTTTGTTTTTAGGGCTTCTGACAAGAAAGGAAGCGAGAGCTCTTTAACGTGAACTGGCGAAGTTAGTGCTGCTGGTACTAGGGCTTGCTACGCCAGATGGGGATGACTGTAGTGTATGGGGTGAATGCAAGGCATTGCGGGGATAACAGATAGAGGTGGTACGTATGGGAAGGCGACCCTGAACCGGGCTCAGTCGCCTCCGTTACGCGTGTGGTAGCGTGGTGAACAGCGGCCAGCAAAAGTTGCTGCCTTGGTGGTGACAACAATAGGCCGAAGGCAAACTTAACTGGTTTACTGCATGGCGAAAGATGAGCCGAAGCAATAGAGGAAAAATACCCTTACGGGCGAGATTACAGCAGAACTCGACATGGGGACAGCATGGATTCGCTGCTGCAAAACGAATGTGAACTTTCCAACGAGAGGGCGGTTTTACACACAATAGCCGTAATGGCTGAGCGGCTTTTACAATTATATTGTGCATACGGCCCGAAAGCAGTACAGACACACGCCACACTCTTTCAATAGTTCGTGAGGGGCCAGCAGTAGCGGCACTCGTTGAGCCTGAGAGATGGAGGAGGGGAGATCTCGTCCGCTGCGTCAGCACCACCGGGACAAGTTTAAATTTGAAGACCCGTTCGCCACCGCCGAATTTGAGTCACCAACAGCGTGCCTCCGCGCGGCCCACGTTCACAGGCAAGCTGATGATGATTGACGATTGCTATTGGTTTCCCCTTTGTAGCGCGGTGATGACGTGTCATCTTACCAGAAAGGACTAATATACCTATGTTTTATACTCTTGTTTTAATACTAGATCTGCTTAAGGCAGGCACAAAAAACTTTTTTTTTTCTGTTACAGGTGGTAACTGTCCTAGGAAATATTCCCATCGCTGCTTTTCGTCCACCAGCATTCTATTCTTTTCGTCACCTCGACAAATTTTGAAGTTAACTTCCTCTGTGCTACCCTTAAATCCCAGGGCTTCTAGAGATTTGGATGGATAGCCTCGCATTCTAACACTATGTGCCGCAGAGTTTCTGTTTCTTTTCCGCAGACCACGCACACCCCATCATTTTGTGAATACTACCCCACCAAGCTCTTAGTTCGCAAGCAAGCTGCTCTAGCCTCAAAAAGCAAAGCACTGCCCTGGGAATTATCGTAGAAATCGTAGAATTATCGTAGAAATCCCTCGATAAATATGCACCAACGCGTGCTCTCCTTCTAAATGTTTCCCCTCCTCATCAATCAAGAATTTTTGATAGATATCGTTTCTTGAGCTTAGTAATTTTACATGGTTCCAAAATTACTTGGATGCGCTTTTGTCCTTCCGTATTTTTGCCATCATTTGTTCGCTTTTCTGCTTGATCTTTGCTTGCACCATTTTCTGCACTTGTAGTTTCTTTCCCCGGTAGATATACCATTTTTCCTTCACTACCTGTGGTTCTATACCAGTTCTTTTTGCTTCTCTGTGTTCTCTCGACGCCTTTTTTTCGCTGGTCAATAGCCTCTTTTATTTCCTTATTCCATCAGCTTCTCAGCTGTTTCTTCCCTTTCCATCGGTTTCGTTACATTGCTTCATTCATCTTACCCTTTATGAACGCAATCATTTCGTCGTAATCCTAATTTTTGTCTGGGTATTTATTGATTTCATCTTCCAACCTATCAGCGATGATCTTTAACTGCTCATTGTTCAAATTAGTTCCTCCGGTCATACCTATTTCTAAATTTGTCCGGCTTACGCCTCCAAAGTGCAAGGTAAGCCGCTGGTGGTCGCTTCCTAAGCTGTCTGTTCCATTTTCATCTATTCTCATTTACCGCAACCTTTTGTATACTACTGCCTTTCGTATTAAGCCTACTTTATGTAATCTGCGCGGGAAGGCTTTTTCCGCAGCACCGGAGCACTCCGCAACTTGTAGCACGCGCGAAAAGGGTAGCTGCACGCAGAATCGTAACAGAGGGCAAACAAAAAACATTAAATTTGACGTTCCAGAAACCCTAGAAGAGAAAACTTCTAGTGTCTCTTACTAGCCATGAAGAGAGGGTGCAAAGGAATAATGACATTGAAGGGGGCGGATGAAAGATAATTCACGATAGAAACGATGCTCATTAAATAAAAAGGACTTTTCGCATACCGCACGCCTGTTGGTACCACAGTGTTGTCCCACACAACTGTATGTCTACTCGTCAGCTAGAAGGCAGCCGTATAAACTAACCACCCTCCGGTTAATCTCGATATACTCGTTTGAATGTTTGAAACCCGGAATTTCGTTTGGACGACATTCTGGCGAAACTAAGAGAAAGTACTGTTTTAAACGTGTATTCGTTTGTTTTTTGCACAGGATGAAAACGACGAGGAGCCCGAGAGAAAGGACAAGAATTTTTTCTTGTCTATACCCGCAATCGAAGAGACATTGCTGATGTTGACTTTGGGATTTTTTCAGAGCTGTGTAGATAGCCGTTTTCTTCTTCTTTCCCGGCTTCTTTTCGCTCTTTAAAAAAAAAAAAAAGCACAAATTGATGTGGTTTTAAGGGGAACAAGGAAGGGCAAAGAATATCGGTGCTCGTTACCTTTCTCGTGTCGTTAAAAATGTTAAGCACCACTGCTATGTATACTTCACGTAGGTGACACGAAAGCGATAAGAAAAAGAGCTGCTCGTTCAATCGGTTTCAGATGACGGCGTATTGATTACCCCCATCCCCTCCTATCGTTTCGAAAAGGAAGCAGCAAGCCGATACCTGCACGGTGTAGAGCTTCGTGCTTTATCTATTTTCCTTTTCTTTCCAGGGCAATGTTCCGTGGGCTTCCTGTTATTGCTCTTGTTTCGCCGAGAGCCGTCAAGCTGCGGCCTCAGATCGCGAGGAGCGAGCATTCTTGTGTCTCCACGGAAATTCATGTCACACGCGCCCTTGCTATGCGGCGCTCCCTCGGCAGCTCTTTTTTTCTATCTCCGGATTTTTTTCCTTTTTCACTCCGCAATGTCTCTTCCCGCCTCTCCAAGAATTCACCCGCACGGCACCAACACAAACTCTTTGGCGAGGCCCACTTCCCCCGACGACCAACTTTCTCTCCCCTCTGTTTTCTCAACCGCCGCTCTCGAGAACGTCGGTGAAAAGCGTCGTCTCCGCTCGGCACCTTTTTCTCCCGTTCAGGCTTTCAAGTTTCCTCGCGTCCCGTGCTGCTCGGCGTGCTTTGGTGTCCCGCGCGGGCTTCTCGCCGCGCTGGCTCGCACTACTCATTTGGCTTGACTTGGTGTGACTTGGCATAGCGTAGTTGCCAGTTCGGTATGTTCGTTTTCTGCAAACGCGGAATTTTCGACTCTGGCTTCGGTACACCACCTGGGAGAAACTTCGCGCGTCTCTTTTACGCCGTTGTGCGCTATTGGTCATTCGCTTTTTTCCCTGTCAAGATTAACGGAAGCTTGTTCAGGGCTAAATGACAAGTTTAAGCCCCCTGTTTCTCTGCAGCGCTAGCGGACTTTTTACTCGTCCTCTTCGCCTCTTTGGCATGCAGGATATACGCAGATAGGTAATAGCGCACGACATGACGATGAGCTGCACTGAGTAAGTGAGTGCGTGAGTGAGTGAGTGAGTGAGTGAGTGCGTGAGTGAGTGAGTGAGTGAGTGAGTGAGTGAGTGAGTGAGTGAGTGAGTGAGTGAGTGAGTGAGTGAGTGAGTGAGTGAGTGAGTGAGTGAGTGAGTGAGTGAGTGAGTGAGTGAGTGAGTGAGTGAGTGAGTGAGTGAGTGAGTGAGTGAGTGAGTGAGTGAGTGAGTGAGTGAGTGGGAAGGGGGTGAGAGAGTGAGGGCGCTAAGGACTGGCAAATGCTGTAACTTCTTATAGGCTATCGCCAAAAAAATCGACCATAACCCCGTGCTTGCGTCATTCTGTGCAGCAAGGCCAGAGCAAGACATGATAACGAAAAGCTCGCGCTCGCGAGGAAGTTTTCGGAGTGAGAAGGCAATATTATTGCTTGCTAACAAACCTGCAGATGAATCGGAATGCGCTAGTTCAATACGAACTTGAATGCAGGATTTCAACGCTTACTTTTCAAATTAAACGCAAGCCTAAACGCAGAATTTGATAGCTAGATGGCATATAAAACAAGACTACGCTGTGATATTGTTACATAAGACCCATGCTACAATAGTCGTAATCCAAAGTCTTATCAGTTCGTGATCCTGTTCTAAGAGTCACGAAACTCCTCCAAAGGCCTATTTTCGCCTTTATGAATCACCAGTTCGCGTTGTGAGCACACACGAGGGTTTAGGCCGCAGGTGCTATTAGAGCAGGACAGAGCTATACATTTAAATATTGACTTTCATGCACCGATCCTTTTGCTGCCCATTACAGGCCACAGTTATACACACTATGGTTTCACGGCACAAAGAACGCCAACAATGTGAGGAGACAAACCAGCTCAAAAAGGCTGAACAGAAAGATCCGGGTTCGCGTTGTTTTCCAGGTTAAAACAGTTTATGGTTTCTCCCACTAGGAAACACAGCCAACAAAAGAAGTCGACGTAAAGGAATGACAACAATTCCAAAATGTATTTTATTTGTACTTACGTTTTGTGACAGACAACACATCCGTCGCAGGTCTCCACCTTCGTAAGCCTCAAAATCTGGGTCCTGTTTGCGAGCTTCTTGTTAAAAAAGGCTTTTGGCGGCGTCCGAAAGGGCGAAACGGTCAAAAACAAATCGCAAAAGCACAAAATCTGCCTCGAATTCTACTGTCGGATCGCCTGTGAGTTATCGATAGTGTGCAGGCCGTAATCTGTCGCGCCATGAGATCGTAGCGCTCGTAGCGTACGGAGCAAAAAAAATCTATCTCGGAAATTCTTTATCTTGGCAGATGCACGTGAAACCAGTGTTGTGTTGCATGTTTCCTTTTCGCGGTGGTAGCTGCATAGACACCGGTTTGCTGTGTACTCCTCAGGATTAACGAAGGTGTGGGTCAATTTTGGGCCATCTCCTGCCGAAATGCGTACCGAGGGAGGTCGTTCCGCGATTGGGGACGGTCATGATGAAGGGCCGGCAATAATCGCGCTATTGCGCATGTCGATCGTTTACTGTCCTACCCCGAGCGCAATTTGTTACGGAGCGCGACTGTGTCGCCCCTGTCTGTTGCAAAACTCTGAACCTACCTTCGCGAAACACCTGAGGCAGTCATCACCGATCGCCACGCGTTGTGCTGGCTTTCCACATTAAAAGATCCGACAGGACGTTTTCCTCTGCCGTGTCCCCGAACATACCCGTACACGCACACACAAAAAAGATTATTTGCTTTAAAACTTTTTCGCCTTTTTTTTTTCGTGTTATTAGGTATAGGTGTACAGTGGATTTCGTTGCAGAATCAATTTTCCTTATGCCTGTCAAGACATGGTCCGCCCCGTTTCACTTGGCCGCCCGTGAGCGCGTTCAACGCTTGTGTCTTTGAACAGAAACGTCGTTTTAGGAAGAAGTTCGTTGGGTTCATTTAGGGGGAATTCTTCGAGCACTGTTTGTTGTACCTCTCCAAGAGGAAAAACACTAAAACAGTGAGGTTAAAAGTAGGCAGGCAAGGTAAAAATAGTATTAGCAATAAAGCCAGCCTTTGTGCTCGCTATGAATAACGAAGAATAAAAGAAACCGCGGAACCGAGTGGGACATTACAAAATCGCCACCACTACTAATGCGCTTAACCGGATGCAAAGCTGCTTCCTTTAATTGGTAATGCGCTTTTAACACTGTAGCAACGCCTGTCAACACCGAAACAGTTCCAACTTGTGTGAAAGGCTTGCCTAACCGCAGACACGTGGTGATGATTTTGTAGATTTTCCTGCTCCCTTCCTGCTGCTACATTTCCAATAACCAGGCATCAACTCGATAACTCGCTAATTACACCGGAAAAGTTTCAGCATAAAAAACGCTAGTTCTTCGAATTATGGCGGCGACTGCTTAACGTCAATGCACCGGGAGATGTGGGACATGGCTTGCAATTTTAACACCTACGGATGACAAAACGTGTGCTGAGTGTTTGTTGTAGCCTGTTTTTTTTTCTTTTTGAATGCATCAAATGAACATCTACCTATAGGGTGACCCTCCAAGGGGGTTCAGAGGACCAATAGTGGCCCAACCTTCCTCCAGGCCTCTGAGGAAACACAAAGTTTCGTTCTCCTCCTCACGTTTCAAGACATCTCCCAACATTACCGCCTTTCAAGGCAGCACTTTCCACCTCCTCACCCGCAGCTTACTAAAATAGAAATAAAACTCCGGAGACTTCAGACAAACACCTTTACTCACCCATCTGGCTACGTCAAATGTATCCCACCATACGGTGCCATATGTAGATTCAACCCGAACCCCTGTAACCTCATTAACATGATCATGGAGTGCGCGCATAACTCCGCCCTTCCATCTTTACCCACTTGCCTTCCCCGCCCCGAGCTGTTGGAGAACCTGACGACCGGCGCCGGCTTGGATGCCCAGCAATTCCTCCTGTCCAGGGCTGAGATAGTACGGTCGCCTCATGTTCTCCTGGACCGGGAGACCACTACCACATCACCAGGCTCAAAATAATGTTCCTCCTCCTCCTCCTCCTCCTTAGTGCTTCTGGGCTGAACCTCATGGGTTGGATTCATGGATGCGGTGACGGTTTCGTTTTCTTTTCTTTTTTTTTTTTTGTGCACCTAGAGTGTGACGCGAGTGCCGGGCCGAGTAGTCGGCAAAGGCGGTTGAAAAAAAAAAGATGGCGGCGGAAGGCCGAGACTGCTGAACAACGAAAGGAGGGAAAGGCGGACAGGGCCACCGCTGATAAAAAAAAAATTGCCCCTGTGACAGGGGACGAGAGAAAAGCACGTTTGGCATAAGCCCGAATTGGCTTCGTAAGTACTGTGGGGGAAATGTCGTGTCGCGGGCTTCTGAAATCGGAGCAGAGCGTGGGCGATGGGCCAGTCCTCAAAGCTCCACACATTAACGTTTAAGACTGGCATGCTAACGCCTTCTTGGAAATCCACAGATGAATTCGCTAGTATTGTCTTTTTGCAGGGGTCAGAAAAACGTCGTTGTGTTTGGGAAAATTCTGTGGTAGCTTGTGAGTTCTAGGTGGGGTAAACGTTAACTGGCCTCGCAGACGGTTAAGGTAACAGATTACACAAAATTGCATGATTCCTAGCGTGTATAAACCTCATATAACGCTTCCAGCCAGAGCGACCATCTTGATAAAAAGGACGTAGAATGTTGTAAGGTCCCCGTAAATTCCCCTTTTTAGCATCTCCTGTAAAGGGTGTATCGCCGCTCGTAGACACTTGCTTCGGCTGAGCCTACCAGTAAAAAGAGAGTATTGACAGTATTACAGTATTAACAGTATTAGGAGAGCACTAGTAACAGTATGACTACACGGCAAAAGAAATGAAGGATGAAGTTTGCATATTCAATGGAAGCAGATGAGTATGCGATTAAATTAAATTAAATATGCGATTAAATTACGACAAGCGACGTTGCTGGGCTTGATAACCGAAACTTCGTCATGGTTGCTACGTCAAAGTGTAAAAACATGAAACGAGATAGCAGACTCTTTGTGGTCTCTGATGGTTTCCTTCCCGTTAGAAACCATGTGAAGGTTTAATACAATAAAACTTGCCAAACCTTCATTTTGAAAGGTTATGGCTGACGCATAGCCCCAAAATAGAAAAAAAAATATACAGTAGAGGAAGATAAGCCTTCTTTCGAGGGGCTCATTTCCGTACCCACACCTTTACGTATCTCTGCCTTGAAGGCCCTATCCTGCAGCTTCTTATGGCCCTTTATTATATAAATAGCCTCTTAATAAATGCCCGTTATGGCCGATATGTACTACCTATGGAGCGCACCGTGTCATGTGATGAACACAGACGCATGGATAGCTGGTCCGGCAGATTTATGGGAGCAGTCGGCTAATAATGCTGACGCATGAAAAGTAGCGCGTGTTAATAAAACCACAAAAAGGTATGTACGTTCCAAAAGGCGTTAAACTTTAGCGCGAACGTTGTAAGCAAAGTAGTAAGTTATGGCAAGTACGACACATTCAAGAAGCCGTAAAAGTAGGTATATAGACAGCAAGCTATAATTAAAGGGTTGTCTAGAGCGACAACTACGCTTCTCCAAACTATGTGGTGTGAAAGAGAAAACTGCTCCGAAGAAGCCTAAGACACACCGTGTTGCGAATTCGACAAGGAATACTGACCAACAGCACGCTGGAAGCGCCGACTCACTCGATTGCTTCCTCAGTAATGCAGTTCATTTTCGCATTTTATGCACTGAACGGCTCTCCTACTAAAGCCCAACTGTGGTTTTATTTTCCGTCAAACCTGTTTCTCAGTCGAGTTTTGGGCTGGTACCTGATAACGGTGGTGGCCGTGGACAGCATTGTTTATTTAGTCCAGTTGAAAAATGAGGAGGGCTCTTTTCCAATTCAAATTTGGTGGTTTCACGCACCGAAGTTGCGCCTGCATGGGCAACGACGGGTAGAATAATGGAGGACTAAGGATTAACTTCCACCACCTGGGGATCTTTAACTTGCGCTTAAGTCTCGCCACACGAGCGCTTTTGTTTCTCGACCCCTCTCAGTGGCTAAAACGTTGTGCTGCTGAGCCTTGGGGAGCGGGTTCCATTCCAGGCCACGGCGATCACTTTTCTGATGCAGGCGAAAAGCGGGAACGCCCGTGTGTTCGGTATTTCGACTTACATTAAATACTCCCAGGTGTTCAAAATTAATCCGGAGCCCGCCCTCCACTACGGCCCGTCTAATCGCCTGTGGGGCGTCGGCGCGCTAAACGCTACAATCAATCAATCAATCAATCAATCAATCAATCAATCAATCAATCAATCAATCAATCAATCAATCAATCAATCAATCAATCAATCAATCAATCAATCAATCAATCAATCAATCAACCAATCAATCAATCAATCAATCAATCAATCAATCAATCAATCAATCAATCAATCAATCAGTTTTTCGACCCAAACAAACGATTACAAAAGAGGGACTGCAACTGGGTCGAATCCACGCTTTTGGGCTTAGCTGCCCAACTACAGCCACTGAACCACCGTAACTGGTTGCTCAATGGGCGCGCTTTGATTAAGCCGGCCTGCTTAGTACTGCACCTTATCTGTTGTATTATTGTTCTATTTTATTATAAAATAAAAATCGATAGTACAATTTCCAATTTTACGACGCGGAGTAAACACTGATTTCAACTTAGCTTGCTAGAGTATATATATTGTGTAGTAAAATATTTTTTTATTGTTCATCATTGTTTAAACTGTTCCTTGTTTATAAGTAATATTGTTTATTCACATAGTTGCGGTGCTGGTAATTATCGCGATATGCGTCGAAGAGTTAGTCGCCTACTTCACGGCGAGTGGCGGATGCAAAGTCATCCTCAGCATTGCAGACGTCCACCAGCTCAACTGGAGACGCTTGCACTAAGTCGCGCAAGGCTTGAACCATAGCGAAGCTGCAGGAGTATTTTGCATGTGAGCACTGAAGTGCACATCCACGCGCATTCGAACAAGTTTGAAATTGTTTATTTACGTGTTCCTTCGTTGCTTTGCATTGTGCTAGTAGCAATCGTTGTCTGCATCGGTATCGTGGTATTTCTCGTGCCAAACATTACATTCGAACAAGTTTGAAATTGTTTATTTACGTGTTCCTTCGTTGCTTTGCATTGTGCTAGTAGCAATCGTTGTCTGCATCGGTATCGTGGTATTTCTCGTGCCAAACATTACATGCGCGGCAGCGCTTGACGGCAGCGCT
This sequence comes from Haemaphysalis longicornis, assembly GCF_048455015.1. Classification (NCBI taxonomy): domain Eukaryota; kingdom Metazoa; phylum Arthropoda; class Arachnida; order Ixodida; family Ixodidae; genus Haemaphysalis; species Haemaphysalis longicornis. The sequence goes on along the minus strand of NW_027526295.1, from coordinate 199,641,777 downwards.
GGAGTTCTTACTTTTGCTAAAGCCACTTCGCGTGAAGGGAACGCTCACAGTTCGCCGAACGGCATGAGATTTTTTTTTGTATTTTTTTCTGCAACGCATGTTTTTTTTTTTTTTTTTTTTTTGCAACGGCGACCTTACGGCTTGTGCAACAGCACCGATGGTTAAAATTCGAGGGACAACAGTGTTTGCTCAGGCGTTTTCGAACTTTGTTCGTTGTTAGGCCACGCACATTCGGTAGCAGCAACCGCCACAGTTAATGTCGAAGGAGCGGTAGACACGGAACCAGTTGATTTCAAGGCAGATGTGAGCAGAATCGGCAGATCTGCGAAGTTCGGCAGGATGCGTGCTGAAATCGCGTGTCTTCAGCTCGGCACATGCCTGCGCCTTGCGTTCTTGTGGGCAGTCAGCAGTTAGTCTGGCTTCCAAGAATTGATGACGCCTTTGCGGCCGCCCATTTTTCTTGTTTATTACTTTTATTTCAGCGCTGCCTGGCGGGCTTGCAGCCACATGATTTGCCGCAGCCGGTTGGGCACTGCTGGGCGTCCATGCCGTTTTTTAGCTCCATGAGCCAAGTACGTTTTCGCATTACAAGAAAAGACAAAAATCTGATCTTAAGCAGCAAGCAGCGATGTGGAGCACAACAATGCAATCCTCTCGGCTTCTATTGTACTTAACTTGTGCTCATTCTGAGGCTGAAACTGGGGCTTGCACTCGAGGCCGTCTGCTTACAGAGCAATGATTCAACTGTCAGCACTGATGCGCATAACTCGAAGAATTGATTGATTTGTTTTTGGGTTTAACGCGCTGACGTTTTACACGCGACGAGGTGCGCCGTAGTGCAGGGCTCCGTTTTCATTTTGACCACCTGGGTATATTTAACGTGTGCCTAAATCTCGAACACACGGGCGTTTTTGATTTTCGCCTACATCCGAAAAGCGGCCGCTGTGGCCGGAAATCGAACCCGCGTCCGGGTTCCCTAGAAGTGTCAAGCAGTGCTGGCCCCCCACTTTCTTTTGCAATTTCCGGAAATGCATATTGGCCAGAAGCTATTCAAGAAAGGAAGTTCGTCGAACTCCAGATCGTGACCTCATGCCATTTATACAGAACGGTGCATTGTTGGACCTAACAACGCCCATCGGGGCTGCGTTCGCAGTAGAGTGCTCGCCTGCGTCCAGCACTGACCCCAGCTTTTGGCGAAGACCGGGGCTGCAGTCGTAACTGGGCAACGGTAAGAGCAAGCGCTTCCAGCAAACAGATACTTCGTAATCGAAAGGCAGCACGCCGGAAAGTGCGAAAAGTGTCGGCGATTTTTGAGTAAGGTCAGCTCGGTAAGCTCTGGAGGATCGGCTCACCGGGACTGCCGACGTTACGGGCACCCTTATAACGCTAGCGGCGTGGACTTCGAACGGCGCAGAGAGCGCTTTATTATGGAGATCTAAGCGGAACGGGACTCCCGTGTGCCTTATTCACAGACGGAGCCCGTGGGACGTGATAAATGGCTTCGGTTTCAGTTTTCTTAGAACGAGGCAGGGGGGCGATATGCTTTAAAGGGAACGTCCTCACTGATGGTACGTATAAATAATGCCCGCCCATGCATAGTGCATCGGGAGGAACCTACAATTTCCTTCCGATGGACAAAATTCCTAGCCCTTATTTTGTACCCGTGTCGCAGCCCTGCGTTATGTTTCAATCGTCTCTGCATGCATTTCGTCGTAGGAGCCTGAAAATTTTAAAGATAGAAAGTTGCGCCCGGAGGGCTTTCGCCCAGTTCTGGCGTGGACGTCGTTCGGGCGGCGACGAGAAAAAAAAAAAAAAAAAACTACCCCCTATTGACTTCATCGTGTGCTTTGCGTGGAAATGTTAGTCTGGGTATTTTGTTGTCGAATTCTTCGTGCCCGACAGCTTCAGCGACAAGAGACAAGTGAAATGCTAAAAAAACATCGAACAGGAGCCCCGCACGAAGATACGCAGATTTTTTTCTAATTGCCTGACGGAAAATATCACTGATTTGAAATGAGCTGCTGTAGATCGCAAGCAACGTTGCCATTGTCCTCAAGGTACTGAAGTAAACCTTTTACATGTGGCTGCTAGGGATAAATCAATGCTTCTAAGACAATTCATGCAATGTCCGAAGCTCACCGTGCACGTTTTAGATACCTGGGCGTTTTATAATATTAAATTATTAAAAAGAAGCTTTCTCTGCCTCACTGATGGCGCTCGATTTCGCGCCAAAACTCACTGTAGAAAAGCCAACTTTACAGAATGGGTTTCACAAATCAGGGAAGTTGATAAGCGAAGCCACATCAATTGCCTCAAGCAATAAACTCTTCCCGTGGTCGCAATCAAACGTGCGTCCTTCGCGTTATGAAGCGGACGTCTATCCAACTAAACCATTCCGACACGGTCGAAGCAGCTTGAATTTCATTTTCAGTTTTTTACCTGCACTGCATAGCATAATAATGTGATGCGGTTAAGATTCGCCTTAATGCACTCAGCTGACAAGTACAGGCATCCAACAATAAAATTTCGATGAGTGAAGATGTGGAGCGTATGATTTGACTCAAAAGTTCTGTCTTCACTGGAGCATGAGCGCGGATCTTGTATTCTAGTGAAATGGTATGTATTCGGCCTGCTGGTCATTTAACCGAACTAGCTTCATTGCCTACATGGCATGAACACGCGAGGGCGTTGCGGTGAAGACAGTCCACGGGATGGTTTCAGAGTGCATTAGGAAACGTTGGTACATAGGTATCTAACAAATATTTAAAATTTTCCAAGGTGGGAGTGGCGTCCCTGGACAAAAATGTCAAACCATAGTTGCTCCAACAGTTTTATTTCACCTTAGTAAAAAAGAAAACAAGAAAAAATGGTTACCTCGACTCGTAAGAGTTACATTTGCGTTCACGGGGCGTGGAGACAAAGCTTGAAGTACAGCAAACTCGCCTTCATTGTCAAGAGCTATACGTCTTTTACGTGGTTCCGCAGTATTCTGTGGTAACACGCTTTGGAACTTATATGGAATCAAAAGTCAAAACACGCTCCTTCTTCACCTTCCTGTACAGTTTTGTCGAACGCCGTTACAACCTTCCACAGCCGCCGTCCTCACAATGCGGAACTTCTTAGCACCGTTCTTACTGCAACTGAAAAATTCACATTCCGTCTTTGATATCAGCAAGATAAACTTAGTGCCAACAACGCCATGGAGGCAGTTGCGTATTTTAATAAAAAATCTCACCAATATTCTTTTTCACAGGAATTCCTGCTTAACAAAAAAAATATATTAAGCACCTGAAGAGCCTAATCTAGTCTGGCTTCAGTTCTTTCTCACCTTCCATATCCAACCGAATTTGCTAGGATTTTAAAAGAAACGGGTTAGGCTGTCGTACGTGATTCTGCGTGTAATGTTCCTGCGCATTTTGGCATGCACAATTAGTGGAAATATAAAAAAAGCGTACTGCCAGAAACTTGGGCTCTATTCTGGCTCGTTTGACACGTGTAAAGCGTAGCGCAGTTCGCAAGGTTTTCTTCTTCCTTGTTCTCGCTAGATCCGTATCTTCCAATCTGGAGTTTTAAGGATTTTATTTGACGTCCCCAAGGCAAAAAAAAAACACCGTGGGAGGAAAGGAGAAGCTCTTAGAAACTCGAGAACGCAAGAATCTTCGAGCCGCTTAGCCTTCTTTTCTGCATTTTTTTATGTTTTGCAGTTTCGCAAGAACCCAAGGTTTTAGAGGCTTCGTGTTTCCGCTAGTCTTGAGTGCGCATTCGCATATCTGGTTCGAGGCATTTCCTTTTTGCGCTCTCTCGAGCGCTGTCTCTTTCTCTGTACCGTAATGCTCCTCTACAGTTCCAGTTCTCGCGTGCGAACTGTTGTCGTCATGGCAACAGTTTTTTTTTTATTTAATTTTCCGACCTCAAATGCTGGCGTGTGCACACTTAAAGAGAATCAGCGCGTCCGCTTTATGTGATTTGTCTATTTTTCTTCCTCCTGTTTCCTTTCTTACGGCCTTGGCTGTACAGTTCAGCGTCACACCGTGTTGCTGTGACCGTTACTCGAAGCCAGTATGTACCGGTTCACAACAGCAAACTTGTCGGGTGTGGGCCTCACGTGAATACACTGCCCCTGATTCCCCGAAATTCCAATCAAAAGCACACTTCGCAAAACTCTTTTTATGAAAAATCTCCAGAGACGAGAGAAATGGAAGATGGAAGAGGAGCGGGATAACGCCTCAGTTTTCTCGCTTTCAACGCCTTCGCCGTTTCAGTGCACAAAAGAAAGGATGATCAATGGTGTAGATTCTGTTATCGTTGATATCATGCATGACGGTCTCCTGTACGATGACGTTTTTGGCAAACCCGATTCGCGTCATGGATCGGCCCACACCTCTTTTTGTTTGTCTGGACATAGAGAAACGTTTCGCCGCTCAGGTCTTGTGATTTTTTTGCACCGTGAATGATTTATGTTACAAAAGCGTGTGTCTCATGCCAAGGGCTATTCCGAGAGCAAAGGATGGTCGCTCGGAATAAGGTGCGTAAGATGGGAAGAAGGCTTACCTTGCAAAATTACCGAAGCTTGCTCCTGCTGGTCATACTCCTGAGAAACAAAACGCTGGCACGTGCTTCTTTTAAATATACATGTCGCTAAGCGGGCACCTTGTTCATCATTCACGTCAGAAGCCTTCTACAACTCAGTAACACCTTCGCAAGAAAGACCTCAGGGCATAGTAAACAAATCAATGCCATCTTGCGCAACGCTGCAAGCACAGCAGAGCTGTGTTCGTCTCACTAACCTAACCGCTCGACGAGCGCCACATGTCACACAGGACCATTTACCCTGTATACATATATATATATATTTATATATATATATATATATATATATATATATATATATATATATATATATATATATATATATATATATATATATATATATATATATATATATATATATATATATATATATATGGCGCTCCTCAGCAGAAGACCAAATCAAACGCAAAGGGAAGTATGATGATAGTTGGTGTTTATTGGCGCAAGGCCGACGAGGGCAAAGAGCGCCAGAGAAGTTATTTAATGAAAAGAAGGCAAAGGGAAGTATACAAGTGGTTTATTTGTAGTGTCCTTTTTAGTTTTCGTAAACTTCATCGTCCCTCGTCTATCGTACATCGTACTTCACTTCATCGTACATTGATCAGAGCATATCTGATGCAAAATCTTTAAGTTTAATTGTGCTCTATAAGTTTATATAAAAACGCCGGTGTGTACGAGATTTCGGCGCATGATAAAGATTCCCAGGTGGTCAAAATTGATCCTGAGCCCTCCACTACGGCGAAACTCATCACGTGCATTGAGTCGGCGCGTTATACCCTACAATCAATCAATCAATAATGCGGAAATCGCAAAAGTTCCGCCTGTATCGTTATAAAAGCATAAGTGAAGAACATTGGTCAAACTAAATTTCGAAAAACGAAAAAATAAAAATTATAAAAATAAGAAAAATGGTGGACCGTAAACACTATGCATTTCCATAATACTAAAGATATCGCGAAAGTTCCACCTGTCATCATTATAATAGCGTAAATAGAGATAATTAGCCGAACAAATGTTTTAAAAAATAAACCTAAACAATAAGAAAAATATAACAAATTTACGAAAAACGACGAACCATCAAACTCCCTGCATTTCCACAAAATTTCTGTTTTGGCGAAAGTTCCAGCTGTAATATGTAAAATAGTGTAAATTGAAATAACTGGTCGAACGATATTTGGAAACAAAAAAATAACAAAAAATATAACAAATACGCAAATAGCGAACTGTTTAAAGCCCTGCACTTCCACAATAATGCACATTTAGCCGAAGTTCCACTTGCAATCGTTATAATAGCATAAATAGAAATTAATTAGGACCGACATTTCAAAAAAAAACTGTAAGAATAAGAACAATATAAATAAGCTCCGAAAAATAATGAACTGTGTAACTCCCTGCAGTTCCACAATAACGCAGATTTCGCGAAAGTTTAACCCGTAATTGTTATAATAGCGTAAATGAGGATGATTGGTCGAATGAAAGTTCGAAAAACCAAAAAAGAAGAAAAGGATGAAAAAATTACGGGAGATATCGAAACATATAACTCGCTTCATTTCCGCAATAATGCATATTTCTCCGAAGATCCACCTGTAATCGTTATATTAGCGTAGATTGAGGTAATTGATCGAACGAAATTTCGAAAAACCACAAAAATAGGAAAAATATAAAAAAGTACGCAAAATGGCGAACCGGGTAACGCCCTGCAGTGCCACAATAATGCAGATTTCTCGAAAGTTCCACCTACAATCGTTATAGTAGCATAAGTGGAGATAATTGGTCAAACAGAATTTTCGAAACCTGAAAAATAAGAAAAATATAACAGAATTACAGAAAATGGCGAACCATGTAGCGCCTTCAATTTTCACAATAATGCAGATTTCGAGGAAGTCCAACCGGTAATCGTTATAACAGCGTAAATGGAGATAAATGGTCTGACAGGATATAGAAAAAGCAACAAAATAGGCGGTGAAGAACTCGATCCCCAACGCAAGCGGCATAACAATGCTACGCATAAGTAAATAATTGTTTAAAAGTGGTGTAACTATAGGGCTTTCGTATCTAAAGACAAAACATCATGGCTATCGACCATGCAGAATCTCATAGAATCTCACCGAGGGTATCTTCACGAAGACATAATATCGAAGGCCATCTGTTGAGAACTTCTCGTCAGCTTTCAAGTTCAGCGTTCCCAAGCGCAACAACACGCTTGGTAACACTGAAAATGGCTCAGCTAGTCAAGCAAAAAATCTCGTTCATGTAGAGTTGCTGCGTCACAATTCCCTTAGTTTTTAAATTTTGCTTTGTAAAACAAAAATTTTGTTGCTAAGAATAATATAAACCAAATATTATTCACTTTGTAGGATTGCGTACTATCTCACATTTTTGTCGTAGTGAAAATTTCTGAACATTTCTAGTGTTCATGAGCGGTCGCGACGTGAAGGAACAATGGCACAACAACGAAAACCGAGAACAACGACACAACAACAACAAAAAGCCTGAAAAGCCCGAAACTTACCAGCAAAGACAACGCACAATCCTAAATAAGATGTATTAACAATGCGCACATTATTCTTTGACTTCCATCAATGCGCATGCGTCTATACTTCGTCGTTCTAGGTGCGTCGTTGTTCTCACCTACTATCACTGATTAGTCGTCGAATTTTATGGCACTCCACTCCAGCAGCTCTTTTAGAAAAAATCTGTTTAGCTAGGTTCAGGTTCCACTTACGGTGGTTAGGTTACGCTATCGGGTTTTTATTGCGTGTTGTCTCCACAACGCCCTTAACCTTTAAGCCCGGAATATACGGATGAATGAGGAAAACTGGAAAAAAAAGAATAGGAGAACTTAACGAGGGACTTAAGGAAGGTGAAGGTTCGTTCATCCTAATAAATATCTTAGTAATCGTAACCAAAACCTATCGCTGCTATCTTTTTCCCCGAATGCGGATTGTCGCAACAATCGCTTTTTCGGTGGTGGCGCAAATAGCTCTCGTATTGCTTGGTGCATTGCCTCAGGCTGCGAAAGGGCACTCGCTAATGACTCCCATAAATCGAATAGTCACCGAGACAGGACACTACGGCGCTGTGCGGCGGTGCTGGAGAACCACGAACACCGTTTCTAGGGTATCTGTGCGGCCAGAAGCAGTGGTGCCATTGGCCTTTCTGTCGAAATTAACTTGTACGCTTTTGCGGATAAAATGATCGCAAGAGAAGAAAAATATAGAAGTGGGAAATGTCATTACTAGTGACAAACGTTTGTGCGGAGAGAAGGAGACGTAGCAAAGGGTAAGTTTGACACAAACATTTCGCGTTCACTACAAGTATTCACTAACCATACTTCAGAAAAAGATAAAAAAAGATTATATTAAAATATTCCGCTATTGCTTTTGCAAACATAGAAAAAGCTACATGATTTATGTATGCATGAATGTATGTATGTCTATGCGTGTATGTAGGAATGTAAGTATGTACGTGCTTCAGTGTGTATGTATGCATATGCATGTATATCGTGGCGCTCCCAGGTATTTTCGACAGGTGGACATACTGAGAACCGGGTTGGTGGAGGGCAGAGAGTCAGGAATTTCAAACTCTAATTACAAAAATTGAACGTCTCTGGTTCAATACCGAATATTGTCGCGCCACAGGATTGTGCAAAGGGGATGCTCTTAAACAAAATATAAAGCGACAAGCGCATGCATCGACTTCAAGATATGCATGCAGCTGACAATCTGAGACTTCAAAGCCACTTGTTCAGATTCAGTGTACCGAGACGGCGTTGCTTTCAACATAGTTGCCGTTTTGAGTGCAGGGCACTTCAGGGCCTGGCTTGTCGTCGCGGCTCGTCCGCGGTCACGCTATTAGCCACTGCAGTCCCGCGGCGAGACGCACCCAAACAGAGTCCCACGGCGTCACGCGCCTAAACAGAGGTTTCAAAAAAATGCAAGAAGCTCCCACTAACGCGTAAGACTTGAAGGTAGCGAATCTGTTCGCAACCTTAAAGACCATCACGAAGGTTTAAGCACGCGATTACAGCCAATTTTCTTCTTCGCTGCTGCAACGACCAAGATTGTTGCTCTACGGCCAAGAAGAAGCAAATTGGCTGCAGTCGTGGACGACGCGAGGAGGGGGTCTCTTTCAACGAACGAACGAACGGAACATGCACACCTAAACTAGGTGCCGCAGGTGCAACGTGCACACAATCACTGTTCTGGCTCGAGCAGGTGGTGGGATTCTACTGCCGCGGGTGAGCCATTGAGCTCTAGTATGCTATGACGTGTCTTACACGTTCCGAGCAAGTGTTGCCATGATATGGCGAACGCTGGAGTTTTTTCGCAGCAAATGTTGGCCAATCTGCCTAAGTGCTTATGCTTGGCTTGACGAACGTGCGCTTGAGGCATGCGTGCACGGGCACTCAGCATTTTCTTGGCCGAGCCAAGAAAATGCTGTCGCCGAGCTCCTTGTGCGCAGGTATACGGGACGCTGTAAAAAGGCTTTTTTATCGCGTGTCACACACACACACACACACACACACACACATATATATATATATATATATATATATATATATATATATATATATATATATATATATACGATAGAGAAGTCAAACTGAAAAACATAACAACATTTATTCTAACATTTCGACCGGGGGCCGGTCTTTTCCAAAGCACGTCCACTTGAGGCTCCACTTGAAAAATACCGGCCCCCGGTCGAAACGTTAGTATAAATGTTGTTATGTTTTTCAGTTTGACTTCTCTATCGTACAGCTAACCTCATAGCCAGGAACCTTTTCTCTCTCTCTCTCTCTCTCTCTCTCTATATATATATATATATATATATATATATATATATATATATATATAGATATATATATATATATATATATATATATAACTTTAGCGCCTTTACCAGGAGAAATGGATAGAAATGCTCAAACATGAACCTTGCTATCTTGCTAAGACTACTGCATTTATTAAAAGTTTGGCCATCGCATGTTAAGTTTGCTCAGGTGTGACGAGTTTATTACGAAGGTTTTTCATCTTATACTGCCCTGCTTACATTTACATGCCACAAAAAAGAAACCTTATGCGCGGAACATTCCAATACCTTTAAATGCTTAAGCTTTTCCATGTGGACTCGGCAAGGAAACCCAAATCCCACCTGTAACCCCTGATGTATAAAAAATGGCAGCACCTCCACTCCGTGGATGATGACGAGGGTGCAGAGTACGGGGACTCGAAAAGACATCCAAGTTGCGCCCCGAGTGACATCCAATTTGCGCCGCGGCCATCATTCGATTTGAGCCGCAAGAGTTAAGCTTTTAGACGGGGGGATTATTCGTATTCAGGCAAGCTCGCTGTCTTCGTAGGCGTTGAGCAGCAGCGTGACGCTTCTTACGTTCGTTTCCGTCCATTTTGGGAAGAAGGTGTGCGTTTCCGGAGAGGCGTCATCTCGTGCTTACGCGTAGCGCCATCTAGCCCAGTTCGATGCAGTCACTGTGTATTACAACTTGATCAGAGCCTGACTATACCGGTATTTTTGCACGTTTTCTCGTTGCTATGTTATGTTTGTGCCTGTTTTCGAGTGTTTTGGACTGTTCTTGGACCCTTTCAGGTAGTTTCTGCACAGATGTTCGCTTGATGGTGGTGTGCGCACGGAGGGACGCGGACGGACATTGGGAGATCCTAATGTACTCCGCACCGTTAGAGACGAGGCAGTAAGCCGTTTGACTCTCGGGTACTAACTCACGGTCGTAGCCCTGTGGGCAAGACGACTGACGCTAACTCTTTCTGTTCTACCAGACACAGGCGCAAATCCTGCCGGTGCCTGTGTGATTTTTTGCGATTGTAAATGCTATGCGCACGGACGCGGACGGAAATTGTGGGGTCCTAAGATACTCCGCACCTAAAATGCTAATAATGATAGGCGCACGGGACGTCATACTCAAATATGACGGCTTATATTGCACCTGTAAAATGCCTTTCGAACAATCCATCTTGTGAAGTAGTAGACCGAGCCTCAAGTGGACGTGCTTATAGCGTTTCATAATAATGAATGGCGTCTGATAGAGGTTAAAATAAAAGGCTGTCGGACAATCATCATTCAATCGGACTACCTATATTATCTCTAAAACTTTATTTCCAGTGATGCACTTGGAGGTATTTATTATATGGCTTTAGAGCCTTTAGAACTTCATATAAAGCCTCTTACATATTGCCCATGGAAAAACGTCCTTCAAGCAAAGTATTTCTCTGAAGCAGCGAACTGGAAGGCAACACTAAGGGGCTCGTATATTACGTTTCTCAGGAATCCGTGGGACCTTATAGAGACAACAAAATGCGCTAGGGCCTGCCTACTAAGGTATCAGACAGCTTGCATAGGGCCTACAAAACGCCTTTTTCGGAAATACATCTGTGTGCAGTAGTGAAGCCTTCTTTAGACCGACCCAGTGAATAGCAGAGCGGGTTCAGCATTTCGACCAACATGGTGATCTCCGCAAACTTTTTAAATTCTTTATTCGTCAGGGAACAATTGTCTTGACTCAACCGCGATCTGTAGCACTGTACTTCATTTCACTGCAGAATCCTCCTCTCTTTCGACTTATTTCGACAATAGACAACTCCTAAAGCAAGCTTGTACTTCCGCTTCAATCTAACCAAGAAAAAAGGCCGTGTTACGTTCCGAGTCAGCAAACGAGAAACGATACGACTACAAGATTTGGCGATCCGCGCTCGCAAAGCGGAGCAAACACGCTTGCACGCTACCTAGAGAGCGCACGGCCCACAAGGACAATGTACACGCCGAGCTCAAATACAGTCGGCCACACACCACCCAGTCTCCGAACACTGTACCCCAAGCTTCCCCCCCCTCCAACTTCTTGGTCTTCTTACCCCACACGCGAACGGAGGCGTGGGAGCCGCAGCTGAGTCGACTTCGGAAGCTGACATCAGTTGCGTCTTCTAGACACGCGCTCGCCTGTTCGCACAGGCACAAAAAAAATTCCCGCCGACGCTGCTGCAGCAAAGATGGGCGTACCCGGGCTTAAATCTAATTTTCACAAACTAGACCTCTGTAGCTTCCTCCCACGCTCGCGCCGAGCAGCGTGCATGCCCCTCCCCCTATCACGGAAAACACGCAAAGCGTCCGCGGCCTCCGCGGCTGCGGCAACAGCGCGCTGTGGGCCCAGCGGCTGCGTCAGCCGGCCTCTACGAGTTGAGGTAACAAGATTGTGGAAGCGGAAATATCACTATTGATTCTCCGGAGCCCTGTGCCCCTTTCAGTTGCCTTCTCTCTCGCCTTACTTCTTCCGCATTCTTTCTTGCTCGTTCCACGTTCCCCTTGGCTGTACTTCCCAGATCTCACCGTATTGTCTCGGGGATTCTCGCACGACGCTCGCTTCTCTGCCCTGCGCGTCCTCGCCTCCCCCGAGCTTCGCTTATACAGCCTCCTACGGGCAGCACAGAGACGGCCCCTTATCTGGCCTTCTCGTGTCCTCACCGCCTCTCCCCTACCTCACAATTACGGCATCATGCTTGAGCTCTGCATCCACAGGGATACCAACAAAAAGGAAAGCCAATCGGATTGACAATTGAGTGAGTCCGTGTGTATTTGTTGTAAAGAGACCCTCCTGGAGAACAGAGCGGCCTAAGACCATCTCGAGTACGCGACTGGAGCTATTTTTATTTCCTGTTTGCGTTTCCGCTGGCTTCGGTGAGCCAGCAGTTTCCATCGTTCGCGTTTGACTTTGCCATCGATAAATGTTCTTCCGTTTCTTTCTACTTCTTTCTTTCTCTCTAATTTCTATGCTGACAAAGAGGCGGAAAACACGGATTTCCGAATAAAAAAAAGGTTCCTTCCGAGTACAGTGTATCGTGGAGTTTCAGAGCATGGATCGTCCATAGTGAAAGGCAACCATTACACAGCAACGGAGAAATGATATGTGTTTTCTCCAGTTTGCTCAAAATGACCTGGATACCAGAGCTGCTTATGCATCAGCTTAATGGTAGATCCAAGTGTGTCTCCCCCTCCCACATGAGAAAGAGAGACAGAGAGAGAGCATGCGTGAGTGTGTCCTTGCGTTCGTGCGCGTCGAGTCTGCATGAACAGCGTGTAAACAAACAGCCAGCTATAGCCGCGGAACCAACGAACTTGATTACCGCTGCGGGCACAGGCCTCGCGAGAAAAAAATCGCACCAGTGCAGTTACGCACGCCATCAGAGAAGACGTTAACCTTTTCAAACGTACTCGAAAGCGCAAATATTGGAACGAGGAAGGTAGGTGAAATAAAACGCGGAGAGTGAACGAAACTCGCCCGGACGCCGGATGCCAAAGAAACATCCCGCGCGATAGTGGGAAAATGATGTTCTTGACGTTCCATTTGCATTATACACCCGCACACACTCGCGTGCATTTGATCTCTAAAGCTGTGCCAACTAATTAATCAGAAACTTATTGCCTGTCAAGTACAGAGCGCATGCGTTCCATGATCATTCAACTAATATTCGTGCAAGATTCTGTACTGTAACAACCCCCTTCTTTTCCCAAAACTGCTTGGCTCCGTACTCCGTTTCACTTTACCATAAACATGTCTTTTTTTTTTCTTGCAAGCAACGCGGGAGAACCTATAGGCATTTGCGGACGCCGAAATAAGAACTATTTCTATCCACCTCCATTTTGGCAAAAGTCGCTGTGTGCAGGGTCTACCGTCACCACCGCTGTTCATGCAGCAGCTACTTCAGGTGACGTCACAGCAAATAGTGGTTACTGAGTTTTTCTCTTAGTTCTGAAAGTAATAGCTCATATATTACCAGGAATATTATCAAACTACTCCTCTCATACGTGTCACGTGCTACTACGCGGTTGCGCACTTATATGATACATCGGCTGTGGTGAGAAAAAAAGGCTGATCCTATACATTGGTAACATGACGTAAAGATGAAGATTATTATAAGATTCATTTAGCTTATAAATCCACAGCAACATATTCGTGGGGGAGCCTAAGCCTTGAGTAGGCTTGTTTGGCGACACCCTGTAGCAGCGTCAGCTTCACAGAATGGAGTTTGCGTACAAAGTGCAATTACAAAACATATGAGATAATACAATACCAGAACGCCGGAGGAACATTTAGAGTAATTACAATGACGAAGCACATTGGAGACAAAAACAAGAGTGCAAAAAAATGATACATTGCTGACCACTTCAGCTCAGCCGTCCTCAAAAGGAAGTGTGGCTGCTCTCAGCTCGCCTGCCGAAGCGGAGCTTTACACTTGTGCTTGTACACTAATATCATCACCAGCACGTTTTCATGGAGGACGTAGATTTGATCGTCGTCGGAAACATCGCCCGGCAGGGTCGTAAGCTTGTGTGCCACCACGAGCAACCCGTTTACATTCGCGGTTGGCACAGCGAAGAGGCTTCTGCTTTCCAGCGCGCTGTTCAAGCGCCACAAACTCTAACCGAAGAGAACGCGATACACGCAAGAACAGGGGCCTCCCTATTGGTGGAGACCACCGCTATCCGGTGCAAGATAAAAACCATAGGCTCGCCCTGCCAGAAAGCAGCCGCAGCCCAGGAAAACTACAAGAAAGTCCCCCACAAAGCTTCAAATAAAAATTCCGCTGTGTAAACAAAAAAGTTTTCGGACCTAATGTCTGTATGATGGAATGTTTCTGGAATTTGGTGCAGCGCGGTTGCCCCCATCCGCTTTCCCGATACAGTAACGCGAACCTGGTGTTTTCATTCTGAAAGGACAGGCGGCGCGGTTGGTTCATTGTGTGTTGAGCCCTAATTGCGTACGACAGGGCAATATTGATCGGCTCGGTATGCGCGTAATTCCCAAGCGATCCTACCGCAACGCAAGAGCCACATGAACACTTTGAACGAGCAAGGCATAAGTTAATATAAACAAGTGTTTATCGACAGTTTCCATGGAACCTCCGATCCGCTTGACAACATTTGTCCGTCAGATTCAGTTTAACAGCAGAGCTGTTGTAGGATGCGTAAGTTTGCCTTTGCGGAAAAAAAATTCAAGAAAATGCGGAGCACTCAGCACGCGCCCGGCGGCGACCGCCGAGTCCCCAGCTCTCGCACTGGCTTTAGCAAAAAGAAAACAAGAAAAAAAAATAGTAGTGGCTTAGCTCTGCTATGCCAGGATATACGTAGCGTGAGCTAAGGTTCAGCAATCCAGTGCAGTCCAGTTCAGTCCAGTACAGTCCAGTCCAATTCAGTCTAATCCAGTCCAGTCCAGTCCAGTCCTGTCCAGTCACTGCTCCTCGCGCATGCTCAGCACGGCTCTTCACGAGCCACACGAAACGGCTATCAAGCGGCTCCGGTGCAGCGTCAGACTTGGCTACTGCGCAATTGAGGGGCACACCTGGGCACGCGCCGGCGCCAGTGCGTCTGTCGCGGCTATGACGCAACACAATCCAACACAATCCAATTTAATCCAATTCAATCCAAATCCAATCCACGCCAAGCCAAGCCAAGCCAAGCCAATCCTATCCAATCCAATTCAAACCAAGCCAATCCAAGCCAATTCAATTCAATCCAATCCAGTCCAATGTCCCTCGCGCTTGTGCAGAACGGCCCTTCACGGCACACGTGAAACTGCTCAACCTCGGCCAGTGTAGCTTACGCTACAAAAAAACCTCCACGGCTGTCGTCAATTGGTACCGCGCCTAAAATGCATGGCATGAGGGCCACGGCGATATCGATGCATATAACGGTGACTGCTTCTAGCACAAAGCAAAGGAACGAGGGAGCATCTACATAACTATTTTAAACTTGTACAAATGCGTCGCGATGTGTCATTCAGTGCTCCCGTATAAAGAAATCATGGAGCTTCGCCATGGCAAATAAATGCCTTGCATGACTTAGTGCAAGCTTCGCCAGTTGAGCTGGTGGAAGTCCACGATGTTGAGGATGACTTTGCATACACCACTCACCGCGAAGAATAAGCCCATTTCTTCGATGCATACGAAGAAGGTTGCTGGCACCGCAACTATGCAAATAAATAACGATAGTGAAACTTGATTGTACGGTTTAACGCGCTGACGAAACGCAGGCGAGGAGGCGCGCTGTAGTGGAGGGCTCCGGATTAATTTTGACAACTTGGGGATCTTTAACGTGCGCTGAAATCTCGCACACACGGGCGTTTTTTTCTTTCTTTTCGTCTGCATCATGATAGTGAAACAACTATCTGTCCGGCAATGCTCGCTTACAGCAGCTTCGCCATTCAAGTCCAAGGTTCCCTGAATTTTTGTGGTCATTCCTATCGTTATTGACCCATGGCTTTGTACTTGATAGGCTGACCTGTCACAGTTGCGTCGTTTCGACGCCATTCTATTCTGGGGTATTTATGTTCGCGCTGTTAATTTAGGCCGCTGCAAAATTACACTTTTTTAATAACCACGCTAGTTTACACGGGCGACCTCTAGGGTATCAGTAGATGTAGCTTCTCTTTTTAGTATAATTATTTTTTCGCAAGCACCCTGTCGCGTCATTCTGGGAGTATACTGTTGCGATACAGCCTGAAAAATACTACGAGAGGGTAGAAACATTCCGCT
This sequence comes from Haemaphysalis longicornis, assembly GCF_048455015.1. NCBI lineage: Eukaryota > Metazoa > Arthropoda > Arachnida > Ixodida > Ixodidae > Haemaphysalis > Haemaphysalis longicornis. The sequence goes on along the minus strand of NW_027526295.1, from coordinate 199,625,626 downwards.
ACCCAAGAAATCCAGAAAAAATGGAAAAAGAAATTGAGCACCTTCCTCGTAAAAGGGGTGTTTTTTTTTTTTAATGGAGACACATACAAATACAAGATCTGTAGCACTGAACGTCATGCCTAGTCTTTTTCAATTATTTGGAGACGCCCGTAGATATTATGACTTCCTGTGAAAATATTTCCCCGATGAGCGATGATCCTTCGCTACATCGGTTCTTTCCACACACGTGCCAAGGATATTTCACGCGTCTCGGTGCTTTTGCGTCGTAAACTTGGTCGTTATCGCCGACGCTGGAACGAAGCATGTAGGCGAAAACAATCTAGAGCTGGACCTCTCCAAAATACATGTATGGCGCTATACTGTGGGCGCGTGCGCTTGTTATTTTTAATTCTTCATTGACCCTAGTAGCTTTATTTTTTTTTTTCATCTCTTTACTGGTTCTTCTCCGATCGTGTCACCCTACGTCCGAAGTAATAGGAAAAAAGAGAAGAGAATGTTCTGCTCGACATTGTTTACACGTGGCTAGTCATCTATATTTTAAAAGCACCAACGGGGTCATGTTCAGCAATATCATGGTTTCATGGGGCTGTGTCGTTCGGCATTCCACTTCAGAGTAAGAACAAGGTAGCAAAAGAGGGAGAGGAAGTAAAAGGAGAAAGAACAACCGAACGAGGGTGAGAACTGCGTGCTTCGAAGTCACTGTGGTAGATGGCGCCACTGAATTATTGAAAAGAGCGGCGCGCGCTCGCGCGCGAGATCGTTTTTTTGGCGCTGACGCGGGCAAGCTTGTAATGCCTTTCTGCGCGCACGCAACACTAACCCCTTTTCTTTCTGTGGACACGAGCGCAAAGAAAACGGAAGATATATTGGGGGAAAAGGGAAAAGAGGGAAGTGTGAAGCACGAAACCATCCAGCTTTCCTTAAAAAAGGGGACACGGACAAAAATGACGCGAAGGGGGATAATCGGTTGCGCGCGAATGGGGCGCCCCGCCTTGTTTATTTTATCGTCGAAGAGGAGTCCCCTATCTAACGACCCTCCAAATGGCTTATAGCGCGATAATTACGGCAATAAAGCAGGAAAAGTAGCGAACACGTGAAGGAGGAAGATACGCGTCGCCGGACCGAGATATATAGCAAAGGACAAGTTATTTATTTTCGGCGCTGGATCCTCGGGCGCGACACGGCGAGTCTGGGACGACGACGTCGTGGCAGGGTAAGAAGAAGCCCGATCTCCGCTCCCGTTTTAAAAGGCTCCTGGACCAAACTATGGAAACCGTAAAGTTTTATTTACGGCCAATGCGACCACGGTTCGCTTTTCTATGCCTCGCCATTTCTCCCGCGTCTCCCTCGGAAGAGCGCGAGACGGCTTTCGTTTTTACAAGCCTTAAAGAAGGAAACGAATCTGCTGCGTTTTTATCTTTGTTTTCTTTCCTCCCTTTTTTTCTCGTAGACACTTGTTTCTTGCCGATGCGTGGTTGTTTTTTATGTTGTATTTTAAGCCTGACCATGGGGTCGTATGCATGCCCGCCTGCACCGCATCGGTTGTCGCTGCCCAGGGAGCCGTTCATTACCGACCGTTATTTGAACCGCCTGGCGCACATTTAGGAGGTACACCGACGCTTCGGATGGCCACACAGACGGCGCCTGTAAGTTTTGTCGCGTAAACGCGCGGGACACTCTTATCCACTTTTCATTGATTTAGGCACAGGGCATTCGGGACAATAGAGTAGAGGGGACGTAAGACATCGCTGCAGCTGCTGAGCCATCCTCGATGATAAAACGGATCCGAAAAAAATGGTCACAATCCTGCCAGGCAAAAGTGGATGTTCAGCAGAAAGCTTGTAAACCTCGACAAATGATGATGGAGAAGGTTATGGAATATTGCTCTTTGTCTCGGTGGTCTTCTCGCTTTCGCCAGGCTAGTGGGACTAGATAAGGGTACAGAGTTTCGGCACTCATTTCTACTAGTGTTCCGTGGCGCCCCCATGATCACTGGTAAGTACCCATTACGTGACCTCCGTTTACACTGCGATAGTTCATGTGTTCCGCCATTTTGTTGTTTGTGCGTTTTAGTCGGTCAAGTCTGGTAGACTTAACTTGACCTCCCTGCTCGGCAGCTGCGCGCGACTGACGTCGTTCCGAATGCGAATGAAAGATAATGCGTGTAGCAGCATTTCAGCAGCAAAACTGTCTCCAAGGACGCTATATTTAGTACATGAGTACTGCCTAGCCTTCAAAGATGATCTGCAAACATTATCTATATCAGGAACACATTGGGGGGGGGGGGTCCCATTGTTCTATTGTTAACAGGAGCCTTATCATGATTGACAATCCAGCGCGCGAAAACACGGCACAAAAAAGAACGAGAGTTAGACAGGACAGCGCTGTCTAACTCTCGTTCTTTTTTGTGCCGTGTTTTCGCGCGCTGGATTGTCAATCATGAACATTCACCAACTCGCCCAAATCACAGTCCTCTTGAACTATAGGAGCCTTATCATCAATATTGCGGTCCCATGCTTGTTTTGCGGTTTTCTTAAACGAATTCTCATCTCTATGCTATATGCCTGATCAGCCTGAAGCATGCGTCCAGCGTCTTAGGCCTTTGCGCCTTACCGTTTTTGCCCACTGACATATAATATAACCGTGTCGGGGTTCAGGGGGGGGGGGGGGGGTGTCTAGAGGTATACAACTTTGCTGTAAAAGTCTTGTGTCTTTGAATGACGTTATGAGACGAGTACACACACATGCACATACACATGCACACTTACCCCCCCCCCCACACACACACAAACAAACGCACACGCACGCGTAGACGCACTCACGCACGTACGCACACACGCGCACGCACAGATACGCGTTCTCAGATATTTCTTAGTTTGCAGCAATTAATCATCTCAATATTACCTCTATCCCGTAGGAAATTATACAAGAATTGGCAAAATCATACTTTATGAAACTAAATTTGTCGTAGTGTCGCTGTCGTTTTTTAAACGCCGTGTCGAGTGTGAATCGATAGTGCAGTTTATGTAGCGGGCAGGAGCGTTTAAATGAACCAATTTTACCGTCAGCATATTCTGCGTTGTTCTCGGTATGGCCCAAAGCGCGACAGACCATACTTTGGGAATGCAAGGGAAGACAGCCAGTTCAAGACATGCTTAATTTCGCTTCGTCTAACCGGGTTGTTTCCCTAACGGAACGTACCTGCGCCGGCATATAGGTAGACGCTCAGTACAGTCTGCGACAACTACGCCAGCCGAGTAATGACTACGCTCAGGTGGCGTGGTCTGACCAAAAAAGGCCACCTTGCTAAACGACCCTGCGAAGTTTGAGAAAAACACTGCGTAGGTTGAGAAAAATGTGGGAGATAATCGTAACGGGATATCAAAACACAGTAGAATTAGGAAAATGAAACTTCTAACCTTCCCAAGATGAACGTACCACTTGTTTTCTTTTTGCAATAACAAATATTCATCTTTAACGTGCAGCCAGCTCATTGTTTGTTGTACCTTTGTTACTTGCGTTTGGCTTGATTGAGACTGATGCTGAGTAAAAATCTTCCAAAGTGGGAAGCTTCGGACCCAATTAAAAAAAAATGTAAATAAAATATACAATATGCCGAAGTTCGCACACGAGTGAGGAATAAAAAAAAATCTACGTTAGATCAGCTAGGCAATCATTATTCACTGACGGTCTGGCCCCCGTAGTGGCACCGCTACTGCATTACGATGGAGGAAAGATCCACGAGTACTAAACGGTTTCTAGCCCCTAACACCTGCCTCTCCCCCTCCGCACATGGCGCATATACTATACCCACCATGAAAGAGTGCCCCATAAACCGGGGCGATTTGAACAAAAAGTAACGGAAGGGGGATGATGTGTGAGTCGCTGACATAAAGTGTGGCAAGGCCCAGCACTATAGGCCCAGTACGTAGCCTATTGTAGTGACCTGCGCGGAAAGCCATATCCAAGCATGACGCTGCATCTTGCACCGCGCGCATTTCTCGTCTACGGGTGGCGGACGAACGTAACCTTGGCCCGGTTCGATGGGTTGCTCGAAAACAGGAAGACGAGAGAAGCTAGAAAAACAAAAACATTCCGCAGTTCTCTCTTTTATTCGTCGTCGCTCTTTCTGCCTCAGCGAGGAAATGTAGCCGGAAGTAAAAAGAAGGAAAGCCAAGGGAAAGCGACGCTCGGCGCTTCCCCTCATTTTTGCAGGCCGGCCTAACAGCGTTTAAGTGGGGCCTGGCAGCCGCAAGCCCTTACCTCAATCCGGGATCCGTCGTGGAGCGCTCACTTACGGTACATGCGCAATGGGGACGCCGGAGCGTGCATTTCCCGGTGCCGCCTCGCCTGATCTATATACAGTTGCTTGGAACGCACGCACACAAGCTTCATGCCGAGGCAGCACGAGCGCTGCTACATACTCCGGGCAAGGATAGGAAAAAAGGAAAAGACTGAGCAAGGATTCGCCACTGGGCCTAACGTTGCCGGCACGGCACTCTCGTAGAGAACCTCGGGGCCTTTTCCTCGGTGCGTAAGTGCTCCTTGCGTCCCTGACGCACTGTGCAAAAGAGACTAGCGGTTAATGATCAGCAAAACACGTCCTCTGCCTCGCTTCTTATGGCGGTTTACCTTAATTTGTGGTTGGTGCTGCAGCTACTGCTTTTAGGGTTCCTTACCGCACGCTCTCCTTCATCCCAACCAACTTTTTATTACAAAGTGCTTCTGAAGAAGGACACAGTTTAGGCAATGAAAAGGCGCACTCAGCCTTTGCCTTCGCGAAAGAGAGCCCTTTCCGAATGCAGATGGTCACTGGTGGACACTGGTGCACCTGCTCTGCTTTGAGATGGAGCTATGGCTCAGATTGGCCGGGAGTAAGCCAGATGAAGACAAAATAAAAGGGGTAGAAGCTGAAGTAATGGAACAGTGAGCGCAAGGTCCCTACGGCTGAGGATTACTCACGCGAAGTATGGACGACTGGGAAGTTTGCGAAAGGGGCTCTTTCGTCAATCATTCATGATCACGAACACTCATCAAGCTGTTTTCTCGTCTCACAAAGCGATGAAAACGCGCTGAATGCATGAGCACGAAGTTCTTGGTTAAAAATCTCGTTGAATAAAGAACAATTTTCATTTCCGCTCAGCAATGCGTGCAACAAAAAAAAAGTTTTTTTAGCCTTTGAAATCTTGCACGCTCATTTTTTATGATGCAAAGCACCAGAGCAAAAATTAAAGGAACTCCTTGTACACAAAGAAAAGATTTGAATAAAGCGAAATTCCGCCCAAGCGTAGTTAACCTAGAAGCACAGCTCGCGGGTTCAGTTTGAGGAATCTGGCTTCCAGAAAAATTCGTCAGGGGAAGCTCGTTTCAGGGTAGCTCTCTTTTAGAGAAAGTTACCTGCGAAAAGTCTGTCCGCGCGGGCGAGAGATAACTGCAAATTCGTGAGGTTGAAAGAAACATTGTTCCAGGAAACGGCTGTAAATGAAGTTCAAATGAAGGCAAATTAAATATTTCTGCGTCTTCGGGACGAGAAGCAAGTGTTAGAAAAAAATTGCCGACGCTTGCACTAGTGCTGCAAGTCTGGAAAAACGGCAGAGCCGGCGGCACGTCTCCTTTTTTCGACGCCGCTGTACACGAAACTTTACGCCATGTGTTGTGCAGTGACGTCTCGGCTTGACGGGCTCCGGTGAGGCTCAGAGAAGCCATGCCTAGGCCACGGCCCCTCGATCAAGCGCACGCAAGGTCGTTTGATCGAGGGGCCGTGCCTAGGCTAGCGAAGCAAGCGCTGGTAGGCAACACGAGGTGGCGTAATCGATCCCCGAATTTTTTTGGTGCCACGGAGCGGTAACGCTCGGCTTAAGCAGCTCTGCTGGTAAAAGACCGCGCAACAAGTTCCATGTTGTCCTTTGTCGCTGCATCACTGCACGTAAGGAGCCATTTAAGAATGTGTCGAAAATCACAATGCCCAGAGAGGTGAATAACATTGTATGAACGTGTACTGTGCGATTCCGCATTCTATCCTTTTTTGCTGTTTGATTCGCGCGCCAAAACAAGAAGCTTGATTTCTCTTCCAGGCCCGTGCGCTTGCCCACGGCGCGGACTATCGCAATTTCGCCACCGACAACGCCCGGCTCATCCATCATCTGACCCCACCATAAAGCGCGGAGTGTAACGAGAAACAAAAGGAAGCGAGCTTAATCGCGGCCGTGTCTAGTCTTGCGAATGAAAGAGAAAAATGGCTTTTCTTTCCGCGCCAACTTCCCTGCTCGGCCATACGGCTCTCCAGCAGCACAGCAGCACAAGTAACGCAGTCATCGTAGAGACGTCGACTGCGTTTTTTTTTTTGTCCGTTTTACGAGCTCTTCCCCACTGTTCCTGATTTGCACTTCAGTGTAAAATGACGCCTGTTAGCAAAAATGAAATTGCAGGAATCCTTTGAGATGCTTCCAAAACGTTAATACTTTGGACGCAGCCAACTTGCCGTAGTTACTGAAGGGGTTTACACATGAACTAAGCTGTTCATAAAGGCTCCATTAGGATTATTTCCTTTGGAGCCATCGTTTTCGCGCAACTATTTTTATAACGCCATACTAAACAGCTCGCAGGCCTTCTTGAAGAATGTTATTCTGCGCTGCCACCTTGACCATTATCTCCGCTTTTTTCGCTCTTCTGACGGGCTGCGGCTTGCTTCGAACGGCGAGGTTACAAAGCTTGTGACTGCAAATCGCATTTAAATGCCGACTGGGAATAATATTTCTCTGGTATACTTCAAGGAGACATCCCTGAGTGACGAGTTAATGTGATAACTAAAACTAATCACTGAGTAAGAACAGCGTAAGGTACAACTGGAAAAATAAGTTGACTATTCGGCGAAGCTTGGGTTACAATGGAAATTTAGCGTCGTGTCACGACGTGTTACGCCGTTTAATATACAGCCCCGTTTCGTTTAGGTGGCTAAATTCTGTATAACGTAAGACCATTTGTGTCATTAAAGTTATCATAATGGCCTAACCAAGTGAAATGTGTGGTTCAAACGTTTTAGAACTTAACCTTGCTAAAAATCTGTGTATGTTAACCTGTAACAATTTTCAGCTGTGTAATCTCTTTGCGAATTAATATATAGATAACTGCTTTTACCCAAACTATAACATTACTAAAGCAAGAATAACCAATAAAAACCGAATGGAAGCATTCAGCTTTCACTCTAATTTCCAATTTGTCGCGTGAAACGAAACTACTTTTTTAATCGTTGAAGCATTTTCTGATTACTACTAAGGGTTATTTATTGTTGAGCCATGCTCAGTTCCTAATTTCCACCATACATAAGGCTATTCTGTAGGTTTCTATCGGTTGCTACCCAGTGTTGGGGTTCTACGAATTGACACCTCAAAGTACAATCTTGCTCCTATTATTCACTGCGCTGAAAATTCGAAGCTGCCGCTGGACTAGGAAAATTTTTGAATACAGCTTCCTTTTTTTAGTCGGGCCAATATCCTGCCACGCTGACGGAGCATATCAAAATGAATTTTCGAACATTATTTTTGCTTTACGTTGAGTCTTATATCGGCAGCAGCACTATATAGATATTTATTGGAGAAGAGTATAGTGCAATATCACCTGTCTCCCGCCTTTGTCTTTCTGGAATCTATGGGAAACTGCTCTTGCATGTCGGTGGGAATTGCCCGGAAAACAGCGCGTGTTCCTTACGAAGTCTTCGTGTTCTTGTGCAGGCGTTCCCTGGCGGGGGTAAAGAAAGAGCGGGGCGGCCCTGCAATCCCCGGAGCAGCAATGTCGCCGACACCGCTGCGGCCATGAGTCGAAGCCACGCTTCTGCGACAGCTACGACGGCCTTCGTGGCCTGGGCTGTGGTGGCACTCCAGTGCGCCGCTGTGGCCACAGCCTGGAACATCGAGGATTATGGTGAGTTTGCTTTCCCAGTCGGCTTGGCTTGATTCCGCCTGCGTGCGTTCGTCAGGATACCACGCAAACATGCATTGGAACGCGCATGTGTGCAGAAGTATACGCAGCCCCTCGTAAACGCACGCAGACAAGCATAAAGTAGCCAGGAGAGATAGGTAGGGAACATAATTGTGAAACTAGTGCAACCAAAATTTAGCATCCCAACCGGTAAAAGGTAGAGCCTCCATTTGATTTGTGTTGTAGAGCATTCGTAAGTGTGCGAAGTGCTTTTCTTTTCTGCAGCAGCGGCTTTAGGAACAGGTTAACAGGCCCCCTTTGCATACATCGGAAACAGCAACTTTACTAAACTACATAGTCCATCGCTACTGATGTCGAAATACCGACAACGACTATCAACAAAATCGTCGGCATCCCGTAGACTTTGAATGACTTGTTGGGAAGTAGGCAAACGAATAGATAGTAATAACTTGACATTCATCAGCAATTAAACACTGCTGTTTTGTGTGCATCGTTTGTTCGTCTTTCGAAGATGGCAGCATCTGGCACACCATTTTCTACGGCGTCCTCTACTTAGGTATTTTCTAAACTATTCACAACAGTTAACTATACTGAAAAGCTTCGACCTTGAAACGGCGGTTATCATCAACACCGGACGATAAGTATTGGGCCACCTTAAATTAATGCGTAAGACACGTTTGTGTTCAACAAGCACGAAATCAGCGCTAGTGAGCCAGACGTGAACTCCGCCTCTAAGCCATCCTTAACAAAGCAATGTCGTCTTTTGCAAGGATGGTAAATCACAAGTATAGTTAGTGCTGTAGCTTGTTCTGTTCGTGGGCATACTTGATCACCGAAAACCATAACAAACACACAAAGCTTGAGTAGTGACTTCAGAGATTGGCGCTGTCGAGGGACACACGATGTACCACGAAGCCCACGGGAAAGATGTATCCGGCAGTTTTCGCCGCTAAGTACTTGGTGGTCGGGAACACAATAACAAAGGGTTGAGAGCACACGAACCACCGGAGCCTTGGAAAACCTAGAGCGTGTTGCCCGACGGACTGAGTGCCCCCGCAGAAAACAAGAAAAAAAGCCATGCGTCTCAAACTTTGTTTGCTGTCCCCGTCCTCGTAAAAGCCTCTCGCCTAGCTCCAATGAACTTCTTGAAGCGGGAGTAAACAAACGCCGTCAAAAACTTAACGAAGAAATTGAGTTGATAGTCGAGCGGGCCGACGAAAGTTTGGGGACACAGAAACCGCGAAGGCCTGACCCGGAGAGCTTCCCTCATTTCCTTTCAGGGTGAAGGAATGGAGAAGGAGCCGGCGTAAAGGCTAAAACGAATTTCGACTAATGCAGAAGCTAAGATGTAGGGGGCAGCCTAAAAGCCATGTTCCATTGCGACGGAGGCGCTCAGCTTTTGGACTTTTATAATGGACGAGTGCTTTGGAGTAACAGCACTAGACTCCGCGTGAGCCTTGACAAAGCTAATATATATCATCTGTAGGACGTGCGGAGAAATGAGTTGCTAAGAGGAATAAAAGCGAGCCCCCTACGTTCACCGCAAATACTGAGATCAAGAATTTTCGCCAGTTTACGAAGTTTAAGGTAATTCGTTCATATTCTCCGTGGGGAATCAGGAACAAGGGTATTGTCTTACGACGCGGGTTCGAACTTGGCCGCATTGGCTGCTTTCCTGATGGCGACGAAAAATGAACGCTACGTCGTGTAAAAAATTTAGGCACACATCAAAGGTCCCCATCTTGTCTAAAATCATTCCTAGCCCTCTACTCCGGGGTTTCCCGTCTAGCTCACATGTAGACTCGGCAAGTAAAGTGCCCATCTCCGATTTTTCGGGTTGCAAGTAGCGAAGGCAGATATAATACGCATGTGAGAAAAGGAAAGATGTTTCTGCAAAACATGCTCGCTCTGCACTCAGTTGGGTCCTTGAGCCATCTTGTGTAAGGATCAGAGGTTCAACCAGCACATCGCACCAGACCTAACGACTCGTTCCGACATTCATTGCCATCACACGTATTTCCAACTACGCAAACAACCAGCGAAACAACAGACTTGCGACTACTTCACAGGACAGGCGGACAGTTGCAGACAACAAAAGTTTACAGAAAAGTCCTGACCGCGTCTCGCCACACCACGGTCCAGGCGCGGATGCCTCTGGGGTCGGTGAACGGGCGAGACTTGATGAGGTGGTGCTCCTCGGGCCTACGCCGCGAAGCGCACACGGCGTCAGGTTGCGTTGATGCCAAGCCTTGACCACACAGCGCGATCAGGTTCCCCCCCTCGGGTTTACTCCGCGAGGCATTCGGGCGCCGGGGCTGTAGGTGTGCTCCTCAGGATCGGGAACGAGAGGTACGCCAGGCGCGCTCGCCGGCACGGAAGTCCACGTACACAGGAACGAATGGTACCATCATTCGGAGCGCAATTATTCACCAACTATCCCAGCAAGAAGTTTTTCTCAACGAATGGTACGCCAGGCCCGCTCGCCGGCCCGGAGGTCCAGGAACACAGGAACGAGAGTTACGCCAGGCCGCTCGCCTGCCTGTAGGTCCAAGAACACAGGAACGAGCAGCTTCGTTTTAACAGTTCCTTCTTCTCGCGCCTCCATGTTCGTCCGTTTTCTCGTCGTCGGTCACGCCCGTCATTCACACTTTCCCGTGCTTGTTCCGATGGGGCTTTGGCCATTGGGTCATCCCGACGCTCCACGTAGCACACCACCCCGACAATCCCACACATTACCCCACCTTGCCCTTTCACAACAATCTTAAGCTTTTTCATCTCATCTCTCGTCGTTACTTTTTTTCACAATGATTAAGCGTGCTTGTGAAAAAAGTACGTATGCACGAAAGAGAGGCTACCCGAATTGCCTCAAGCGTTCAGTTGTAAGAAGATCAGGATTTCTCTTTTTTTGCACGGACCGCAAAATCATGTCAATGTTGAAAGCTTCATGCTCAGCTACATTTGAGAAGCAACCTACGCGGAGCTTTGCCTGCAGTGCATTAAATAAAGACGCTCCGAGTTGGTAAAGCAGATAATTTGCGCCATGGCCCCAGAGGCTGCGAAAATAGCAGAAAATAAACTTCCCTGCAGGGATAGCGGCGACAAGATAAAGCGTGGCCGGACTCGGAGAGATACGGTAAACGCAGCTCAGTGTATGCGATGAACGGAAACCGTTGGCGGGATCTAACGATAGAGCTCCCGCTCGGCAGGGCATGACACTGCTGCCTTTGTCTCGGGCAAACTGATGGCTGGAGAATATAAATTAGAAACTGTAGACAATGAGAGAAGTCTCCAGTGCTCGTGGGAGCAAAGGGTGGACGAAGATTTTATTTTTATTTTTCATACGAAACGTACTTGTGTAAAAAATGTACTTGCGGAAAGCGCGTTTGCGAAAGAGTCATTTAATTCCTGGTCTTTCCTTGTTGTCATTTTTGCGATGACGGAAGAGGCCAGAGGCTTCGTTTTTGCCACAGCTACCCATTTTTCCTGAAACGCTTTGTTCCCTCTCACAAAAGCGGACCAGCGCGCACGATGGGTTTAGTTACGGAAGTTTCTTCCTTCCTTTCTGTCTGTCTTTCTTCTTTGTTTCTTTCCTTTTTTCGTTAGTTCTTTCTTTCTGTCTTCGTTTTCTCCCTGTCTTTCCTATTTTCTTTGCTTCTTTCCGTCATTGTTTTTGTCGTTCTTTTTTGTTCACCGATTGATTTAATAAGGGTACCTAGGCTCCAGGATGACATCATCAACGCTGTGGAAGACCACATGCGCTTTGTTGCCCACGATGTATTAGGGGTCCATATATTGCTATACCTTGAGAGGGTGTGTTGCGACATTGTGAGCGCACGAAAAAAAAGAGTAATGCCAATGTATATGTCGTACTTAGCCTACGGGGGCATGCTAAAGCGTTAAAGTGTGACAGCAGGAACGAAAGAGACGAAAGATACCAGGGGTGTTAGCCTTCGCTTTGAGAGAAGCTCTTGTTTGTCAAACAGCATTCATGTTGCTTTAGTCGTCCGCTTTTGGTTACAGTCGTCTTGCCATTCATGAAAGACCGTTTTCTTAACTGCCATCCCCCTCTGTGGCCCATGTACACTTTTTCTCGTATCTCTGTACGTGATTTTAATCCGTAGCATTTTTGGCCGAATACACTCCGCCAGGACCGTGTAACACCTTACCTTTCCACAAAAATGAAGATATCACGGTAGTTCCACCTGTAATCGCTATAATTGCGTAAATCGAGATACCCGGTCATACAAAATTATGAAGCCCTAAAAAGTAAGAAAAGTATAAAAAATACGGAAAATGGCGAAAATGGCGAAAAGGCGACCGTTTTAATGAAATTAGGAGGGTGCATTCATAAAAATTCGGTATGTGGGCCTTGTTCTAGCGAATTCTACGCGTTTGCTCGTGAACAGGGCCACCCCTTCACATAGTAGTTGAATTTTGCTTGTGGAAGGGTCCATTAAAGTTCTGCAACGGGGCAACGTAGAATGTGCTCTGAGATGGCGCTTAGAAATACGTTTTCGACCAAAATCTGACGCCGTAATGCAGCGCTTCTCGCGTGCAATGAAGATGTTTTTTTTTCGCTTACTCCCGCCGGTGGCTTGCGGTAGATGGGGTTTTCTTCCAAAGTTTGTGCGGGCAACATCAACACGGCGGAGTGAATGAGCCGCTGCGGCGTCTAAATAAACGCTGAGGAAGAAGGTCCCTCCTGGAGCGGCTGGTCGCGTAGTCTTTCGTGGATTTCACTTGCATGCTTACGACACACGTTTTAACGCTGTTTTGTAGATATTGTTTGTGATCGTTCGAGCGTGCAAAAAAAAAAAAAAAAAACACTGCTGGCAGGTTTCTACACATGGGAATGGTGTGTTCCCTGGTGCATCGGAAATGCGTGCTGTGGGCGAAACACCTGCTTTTGGAAGCCTCTTTTTTGTATTGCTATAGCAGGCCTTTGGCATAATTTAAACTGTTCTACAGATACAAGTTCGCACGCGTTTTCCGGAGAAAGTCCACAAGAGAGCGGTGATGGGGCCATGACAGCCATCGCTGGAGATCAGGGGGACTCCCAGGATTCAGCCCTGTGCAGCGAAGGTGACGTGATCACTTGGCAGTTATGGAATTGAACACGTCCGTAACAACTGATTAGTGTCTGCGTCTTTGAGAGGAGCCGTACAGAAGGGGAAGTGGTTGGTAAAGGGGGCATGGTATCGCGTTGACTACGCTTGGGCCACCGCAAGAGAGAGGGCCACCCCAACTCGAAGTCCGTAGCAAGACCTCCTCCCAGCGAGCGGGCCCACTGGAAGGTCTGTTCCACTCGGTGGGATGAGAGCGCGGGTGGCGCGACGCAGATCTTCCTTTCGTTGGACGAATTGTTCATGCGGGTCAGTTTTTGGCAAGGGCAGTGGTCGGGGAGTGAAACGGACGTAAGGTGACAGGAACTATCCGCCTTAATATCAGCGGTGAGTGTATTGCGCCCGATCCAAGACAGTCGGACAGGGCAGGGGTAGGAGTCCTATAGTTTGTGAATGTGTCTTGAGACATACGAATTGAAGGCTGCGCCGCGCAAATCCCGTATGGCCACCTTATAATCTATGTAAAGTTGGGCACCAAAACCTCCAGGGGCTTGAAGGAGGGCCAGCATTACCGCCTGTAGGCCGTCCTTGTTGGCTGCAAGCTCCACCAGCATAGAAGGAAAGGTGCGGAGTGTTTAATAAATGCAGGTGTGATTCGCTTTCGAATGAGAGGTTCCTTCCATCGCCGTCTTGGGCCCCACCATCCCCAAACACCTGTATCACAAGGCGCTGGTTCACCGCAGCCAGTACTGGTATGCTCGCTAAATGCACGTCGGCCTTTCAGGTCGATCTAATGTGGAGTCGGGTCAGCGGCCGGTTGTCGGTCCCTTGATAACACAGCCAGGGCGGCCTAGTTACAGTGTGGGCTGGTAAGGCGGGCAGTGAATGTCCTATGTAGATCGCTAACGCCGCAACCTCTGCAACATAATTAGGTTTGCGTGTACTGGTGGAGTGTCGTTGATGTACAAGCTCACAAGGGTGTTCAGCTGATCTTGTGCCTGAAGAGATGGTATAGGCGTTATTTGAGGGAGGCAGGTAATCGTCCACATTGCGGCTCTAATAATTTCTTAAAGTCGGGCCCAATCCGCTTGTGCCATGTGCTGGAATTGAGCCTGATAGACAAGTCGAGGCTGAAGTATTGACCTCAGCAAGAGTCGGGCCATTTTGAAGCCGGAGCCTCCAGACGTTTGCGAAATGCGTCGGATCAAATGTAGCATTTGACCTGATTGTTGGCGAGGAAATCGAAGCTACAGGGCAGCTGACCCTGACGTTGAAATCTCAAATCCCAGCACACGAAGACAGGTGGCAGTGCGCGCAGGCTGGCCGGAGAGTTGTAGTGCAATCGGCGGCATTTCCAGTCTCACGACGGCCCCAAGCATCGCCCACGGAGCGAATGGCTGTCTTTTCGACTGAAAGCGACAGACGAGCGTATTTACACCGTATTGGTGTGTCAGTTAAAGCTTCTAGCAGCTTGCCGAGGCAGGTCTGAGTGGACAGTCGATACTGGATTATAATCCTCGTACACCAGAAAGTGCAGGTATGATATGGAGCCAAGATGCCCGGCAAGCGGCAGCATAACTACCTTAAAGAGGAAGGGTGCAATCACTGACCCCTAAGGCACTCCATGGGCGGGCGTAAAATTGCCATAACTAGCCCCACCAATCCGTACTGAAAATGATCTTTTAGTAATGAAGGTTCGGATGAAAGAGCGGGCCTTTTCCGGGCCTTTTCCGGGACTTCGTTGAATACATATGCTGTTCTTAGCGTCATCGTCGGGCTGTCTGCCGCGTGATGACGCTGCAATGTCGGCGCCTCCTCCGGCATAGTTTTACTAACAGCTGACATCGAGCGCGTTGCAGGGATGGGAAAATAGCGGCAGAAGTGGGCGCCAGCAGATCGGCAATGTGTACCCAACTACCAGCACGAAATGATTATCAGAGGTGATGGCAGCTGCTAGTAGTGTTATTATATTTTAAGAAAAAAATCGAAGCCCCTTTTTTAAAAGAGAGGGGAGTCAAAGTCAAAGTCCGAAATCCAAACTGCTTCGACCGTGTCGCAGTGGCGCAGTCGAATAGACGTCGGCTTCATAACAAGAGTGACCCAGGTTTGATCTTCGACCACGGGAACCCTTGCTTTCTTGAGGCACTTGATGTGCCTTCGTGGAAGCCCTTTGTCGATTTGGCTTTCCTGCGGTGCGTTTTGGGCGTAACGCTAAACAGCACCAGTGAGGCGAACGACGCCATTAGTGGGGCATAGGAGGCTTCGCTTATCATCATCATCGTTTTTGTTAAACCCGTTGTGCAAAGTTGGCTTTCCTGCAGTGCGTTTTGCGCGGACATTGACGCCATAGGCGAGGCATCGACAGAGTCGCTTTAAAAGTGTTTGCAGCGTGCAAGCTAGAATTGGGGATGACGAAGAGATGATTCTGCGCTTAGAAGATAATTACGCTGAAACGTTCCGCATGTAGAGCGTGCCGCACAGCAGAAACAGCCAAACTGAGGAAAGTTTGTCTTCTGAAAATAAGGCCAGGTGTAGATTTTTTTTTCTGCCTCTGACTGCCTACCCAAGTGTACAACAGAACGACAAAGAAAGAAGAATCAAAACTGTTCACATTATGATAGACAGGCAGACAATGCACTTTATTGTTCATATTAAAATTGAGCCAAAATGCCCCATACAAATTGTCACATCGCGGGTAGAGTTCATTCAGCCGAATCGTTTTTGCCAGCACTTCCTATCTGGAGAACGGGCGCCATTGACCGGATCGGCGATGGTTAAACCGGCCACACGCATTTGACACCTGTGGAGCCGAGTTGTTTCATGTCTCGTATTTCTTGAGTTTCGAGCAGCTCGGGGCAGTGCAGTAAAGAATTGTTTTCTTTATTTTTGGTTTTCCGCCTCTCCCCGACGTCGTTTTAACACAACGTCTTTTTCTGTGTTCTTTTTTTGTTTTCTTTTTGAATTAACTGTGTGAGGGCGCTGATCAGTTAGGCATTTCTTATTTTGTTTGATTGCTTGATTATAGGATTCAACACACTGACACTCTACAGGCGATGTAACGTGCCGTAGTGGAGGGCTTCAGATAATTTTGACCACGCGGGGATCTTTACGCGCCCCGAAATCTCGTACACGCGGGCGTTTTCGCTTTTCGCCTTCATCAGAAAAGCCGCTGCCGTGGCCGGGAATCGATCCCGCGCCCTTGTGCTCAGCAGCACAACGCCTATGCCACTGACCTACCGCGGCGACTATTTGTGATATTGTTACCCAATTTTCGGCTTCTTTTCTCGCTGCTCCACCCGTCACGTCACGAAAGGTGCGCACAATTTTTCCAGTTGTTTTCTAGCTAAGGATTCAATCACTATTTTCAATGAAAAACACTGTAAGGGCTTGTTAGGTACTAGTGTATTTCCCGCACCGGGCTCTAGGCTAACTATGCGCTAAACAATGGCGACATGTGTAAACGTTGCAACCAGTGATTGTTGTTTTTGAAGGTTTTGCCTGCATATAATTACTTGCAACTGCCTCATATGAGAGACACATATATGACGCTTGCGGTTTTTCGAATCCCAAAAAACCGTTACGCACATAAACCGCAAAGTTGAGTTAGGTCCGAACAACCAAAAACCTTAGACTTCATTTACACAAACAAATCTGGCTAGAGGGATTGTATGAAAAGGCCGCGACTTAACGTGGTCGTAACGTCAAAAGTAAAACTGCAGAAAAAATAAAATACACCGCCGGAAAAAAATCCCACAAAATCCTAAATGTGTAACTAATTCTGCGCCCTCATGCTATTCATCTGAAGGAATAAATAAAAGTAAACTGTCTGGGCTAAAGACGTGTCGTGGAGAGATGATATAAAAGGAGACGAAAAACAAACTCGTGCTCACGCTGTCCCGAAGGGCGCCAAATGCAACAAAAACACCAAAGAAACTCAATTGGCTCCATAGGCGCAAACGAATGCTTTTGGTTGGTTAAAACCACACATATCGGGTCAACTTAATCCGCTCACCTGAAAACTGAAGAAACAAAGGCGCGATGACGACGACGATGATTAAAACATGAATGCGGTGCCCTGCACGACGATTCCGCACTAAGGAGTTTCGGCAAAAATTTTGTTTATAAGCAAGTCACCCTTTGAGGCCTCGCTATTTTTGTCCCGAAGAACCCTTTCCAGACTCCGTGACCATAACCTTCTTCATAACCGGTAACATGCGCCGCAAAAACTTTCCCTAAAAGGCAACTCTATCGGAGCCTGCTTGATCGCGGGGGATGTTGGCCCACGCAGATTTCTTACAGCTGAAACAGCGAAAGCTCCAATTCGGTCGCACGCAAATACTGTAAACGGCTCCCGAAAACATTACCTCTCCTCCGATGGTGAAGGCCAAAAGCAAGCGGAGTCCGCCTGCCCAACGCTTCATATAAGCTTTCTCAAGTACGCAACGTTCAGGCACAATGAATGGACGCTTACTTTCGCTTGCTCGGGGATCCCAGGGACCAACAGAACTTGTACTTCTTGTCAATTGCATAAGCACGAAACGTACTTCCGGGGTTGCTGGTACCCGCACATTATGATGAATAGACACTATTATTCTGAACGTGTCACTGGGTTTTAAAATATATTAGGCCGTTGTTTTGCTTAATTTTTTTGTTGCTAGCGTGAGTTCTGTACAGACAAGAATGGAAACACTTGATGACAAAATAAAGAACCGTGAGCCGAAAGCATGCAAAAGTGAAACATGCGAGCCATCGATGTAGTAACGGTTTATTGACATGGTATTTACGCCCATGAGAAGAGTATATACTACCTGCGTGTGGGATTTCACAACGCGAATTTCATTTGTGTGTGTGTGTGTGTGTGTGTGTGTGTGTGTGTGTGTGTGTGTGTGTGTGTGTGTGTGTGTGTGTGTGTGTGTGTGTGTGTGCCGGTGTGTGCTGGTGTGGGCGGGTGTAAGTGTGTGTGTGTGTGTGTGTGTGTGTGTGTGTGTGTGTGTGTGTGCCGGTGTGTGCGGGTGTGTTTGGGCGCGCGTGTGCGTGTGCGTACGTGCGTGTGTGTGCGTGCGATAAAGTAATGAAGAAAAAACGAAGCCTTTACGTTACCAGTCTTTTGGGCCCATTGTTAGTGCGCGAAGACACACTGGTCATTTATCTTAAGCTAATGGTGCTTTTCTCCTCCTGAATTCCTGCCTGCAGTAAAGTTACCTAATGAGAAAGGAACTGCAAACGTCCTAAAAATGTTTTTTTTTTCTTCGGGGCCATTCGGTATTGTTTTAGAAACGCCTTGTACCATAATGCGCCTCGCCCCTCCAGCCTCATTTTCGAACTATCATTGCCAAGCAAGGCCTGTGAGCCATGCCATACCCCTGTCTGGAATTAAAATGGGAAAGAGAAGGGCCGCCAGCAGGCTCTGTGGCTGGTAACCCCGTACCATGGAAAAAGAAAATGGAACGAGAGGGTATTGAGAAGGGGGTGGAGAAAGGGAGCACAGTGCGGGGTGCAAGCGACGAAACTGGCTCGGTTCCAATCCGCTCAAAGGGTCCCAGAGAGCGCGATAAATGAAACTGAAGGAGAAGCACACCATCCAGCCAGTTCGTGTATATAGGGACAGCAAACTGGTGGTTTTCGCGCAAACTGCGCATTTCCTTATCGCTCCAAGAAAGCCCAAAATAGAAGCTAAACCAAAAGTATACGAAACAAAATGTACGAAAACACGTAAAAGGGGACCTTCCGCGCCCTGATTCGGACGTTCATGCGCTTTTGAGGAGGGAAGGATAGGCTCGTACAGGGTCGCAGACGGTGCGATTCCTCGCTGCCTCTGCCCCGCAACTCGTTTACTCTGTAATGGAGGGAATGATCGCCTTTGAAAACGACCGCCGCCGCCGTTGTGTGCGGTTCGATCGCTCATGCGGGAGAGAGGAAGACTCTGCGCCTGCAGTCCCTAGCCTTTTCCCTGCTATTCTACTCTTCCCTACTCTTTCCTAACTTTTTTCTCCTCTGTGCACTGTCTCTCTTTCTTTCTGTCCCCGCTTCCACCCTGCCCGTGTTTTTCGGACTTATTTTGAGCGGAAGGTAGCAACTTTGTTGGAAGGGCAGCATGGGGGACCACTTGAGGATGGTGTTTCGATCCACGGGACTATCCGTACGCCGCACGGTCGAAATGCCGACCTGGTTAATGATAGCCGAAAGGGAACAAAGCAGAGCTTGTTAAAGATGCGCTGTTGCAAAAAGAAGGGTGGGGGTTGGGGAGGGCACCCCTGGATCATTTAGCGACGCAGGGGTAGGTAAACAAAACTGCCCTCGATAATTTTCGCCCCCTAATTACACTTCGAACATTTCTAGGTACATAGGTAACGATAACGAACCTCAGTGCGGCAATGAATTCTCTTTGTAATGTGTAATCTGCTCATGGGCTCTAAAAAACGGAGTCGTTTGCCCTTGAGGTCCTTCCCTTTGAAGTTGTTTGCGTGAATGAGAAAGCGTGAGGCAAAGAGCCTCGTTCGTGTAGCAGTTGGTTCGCCTTGTACGTGACCTGGTGTATTTTAACACCGGATGTATTATGAGGGGGGATGAAGGCTCAAAACAGGTAGGTTTTCGTGAGCACTTGCTTGTGAGATCGAATTGGTTGCTGCGTGTGCCTCCCGGTCCTGAAGGAGGTGGAGTGACAGGCAACGGCGGGGAGGAACAGATCGGTACAAAGACCCCGCGTTTGCAACCCGTTACTTCGCGCAAGCCGGAGCAGGATCACAAATCTGCACGTTTGCCGCTGTAGAAAAAGGAGGAGGAGGAGGTAGCCTTTATTGTGGCAGGAAGACTCTACGTCAAGTGGGGGAAGGGGAAATAGAAGCGGGGGGGGGGGGGGGTTGTAACTTGGGACATCTTAAATGCGTACAGTTCGACCCAAAACAGGTGGGCTCCTTAAGAATGCTGAAGAGGCCGCGTGGGGTGAGGAGAGCAGGCTCACGACTCTAGACTGCTCGCGCTAGACCGCTTTTTAGGAAAAAGTGTGCAATTAAAGCCAGCATGGAGGGTTCCAGTGTACGAGGGTCGATGTAAAGAGAGGCTGTATTTGGAGGAGGCTTGAAGGTTCTGTAGCGCACGAACTTCGGGCAGTGCCAAATTAGGTGCTGGAGATTGGCGGGAGTGGGGGAGGCGCAGAATGGACATCGAGGCGGTAGAGACGGGGTGTACCATTTCCGGAAGGTCTCAGGGGTAAGGCTAGCATTAGCAAAATATTTGTTTATGAAAATTTCGGCTGATCTTGGGAGCGGGGGCAGGGCGGATAAAAAGCCGGTTGGAGTCAGGGCCTTGAGGCGGTCTTTTTTTTTCCTTTTTGTAACGTAGAAGCTGTATCGCTGGTGGTAATGTCTCAGTAGGTGGAGGAGCCAAGTCGGGTAGCAGCGGAGGACTAGAGGTTATACACTCCCGCGCAGCCGAGTGGGCTGCCTGGTTCCCCGGTGATGACCCCTCATGTCCAGGTGACCAGTCGATGCGAACATGAATGCCGCTAGATTTCAGGATGGAGATCTGATGAATGATTTTGTTGGCGATGGTATTGGTCGACGTAGGACATTTTAGAGTCTGTAGGGCTTCGAAAGAGTCTGTCAGGATGCGTATCTGGGAAGGCACGGAGGAGTCAAAGTCAAACATGAGGTAGTCTATGGCTTGAACAATAGCATGGAGTTCCGCTTCGAGGATGGTAGCACATAGAATATTAAGGGATCGTTTGCCTTGGATGGAAGGGAGGTCAGGAGAAGCCCATGCGGTGCCAACTAGCGGAGGAGAAATGCTCGCGTCGGTGTAAATGTCGATTTCGTTGGGGAGTTTACGGTTTCGGAGAGCGTTGATGCTGGAAGCGCGGACGGGGCGGGCGTTGCGCGAAACGGGATGGGTGGCCGTAGAGTCCGTGACAGAAGGGCGGCTCCACGGAGCGAGAGGCGATGGGATGTCGGGGGGTTCAGGCGGCTTGAGATTATCCCAGGCGGTGATAGAGACACCTTGATGAGTTAATGTGCGCTTATGAAGGGATTGATTCACTTGCTCTTTAATTATATTTTCCAGTGGGGGAAGAGCAACTGCAGCTTGCAAGTTCTCAGACGAGTATGTTTTGGTAGTCCGCTGATGGTGCGAAGGGTGGCTCGGTGCAGCTGTTGAAGCGTTCTCATGGCCGTTTTGTTGAGGTCGTAGGTTTGGGCTGCGTAAGTTATGGTACCAATTGCGACGGCGTGGGCTAAAATTTGGGTTGCCTTCTGGCTTGCTTGTTTTCCATTTAGCTTTCAGCTGCTGTAACCATATTGACGGGCTGTTTTTGTGTCCGATTGGGATTCCGAGTAGTCGTATGGGTTGAAAACTAGCTGTTATAGGAGTACCGGCGAGAAGAAGAGTTGGAAGGTTATAGTGTGGAGGGGGTTTGTGGCCAAATACAGGTAAGAATTTTTGCTTTCGAACATTTGTAACGAGGTGAGGAGGAGCATATGAGGGTATGTCTTGTACTTCGCAGTGCAATAATACATGGACGCATGGCCTTAATCAATGAAAAGCTGCACACCTTTTACACACTCTTTCAACACATTACACACAACTTTTTTACACCCTTTCCGGCCAAAAAGGGTGTAAAAGCGCAATCGGAAAAAGCGTGTTGCGAGGCGATTACGCTCTTTTTCTTGAATCGTAACCCCCTTTTCGTAGCTCTACACCCTTTCTGCGTACAAAAAGTGCGTTAACCATCTTCAACACCATCCGTTTTTCGTAGGGTGTTGCAAGGCTGTATAAAAGTGTTCATCTGTTGATTAATTAAGGCCATGCATGCATGTATACTTGAACTGTGAAGTGCAATAGATCCTCTTATACCTTCCTCTACACCTCGTAAGAAATGTTTTAAAGCAAAACGAAATTGCTAGTCTGCAAAGACCGCTCGTTCTAGCTTATGTTAGCACGAGAAACACCAATTCTAACTATTAAAAAAAAACATCTGTGTGGCGAAAAGGGTGTTGACCTACTTTAACACCCTTGGCTTTCTGTGGAGTGTTCAAAGGGCTTGAAATATGTGTTCCGTTGTATAAAAAACAAAAGCGGAGCTGCGACTCTAACCATCTTCTGTCGGTGTTACTAAATTTTGATATGTTTTGCTAGGCTTTGCTAAGTTTTGATAGGTTTTGCGATATTCTTGCTAGGGTTGGCTAAGTGCTGAGAGGTGAGCCCAAGCGCTACAGGATTTTGTAAAGATGTTCCAGTGTGTCTCCCAGAGTGACAGCGGATCCTAGGGGGAAACAAGCTAGGTCGACCCCCAGCTGGGCTATTTTTTCAGCCTTGCACCATTAGTGCAAGCTGCGCTGATTTGTTTTGCGTTTTGGAATCCCAATGAGACTAGTACCTTTGAAATGAAACAATAAGAGGTGCGCATACGCCTGCGCCCCTTCTGCTCACACTCGAACAGGCTCGAAAGCAGGCTTCACTGTTACAATACCCTATCTGCGGTGGTGCAGCCTTTGCAGGCCGAGCAGTTATTTGTTTCGTATTTTTTACTGACGCCACTGAACCTGGCTCAAGCTCAAACAACACTCACTGGTAATAAATTTTGCCAATTCATATTGTTTTAAACATTGTGAGGTAAAGAACATGCCCCGCATGTAAAAACTGTTCTGTCCACCCGTGTAAACGGGTATAAAAAATAATGGAGGTGTCTTACAACCTTTTACTCAGTTGGCGGTCTTTTCTTTTCTTGAACCCTTTTTCTTTACACCCTTTTTTTTTGGTTTCCAACACCAAAATGTGAAGCTTTACGCCCTTTTCGGAAAAAGGGTGTTGATATAATGAACACCATTTTTGGTGGGCGTTGAAATAATGTAGAATAGGGGTTTCAAATCCCATAAATTCATAATTCTGAAATTAGGACTAAATTATCTGATTTTTTTGCGACAAACCCACCCTCTATCGGACGACTTTCCTCTAGTGGCTATAAAAGCAAGAAGAGCTGATGTATACGTATTTTTAAGTATGTACTCGCTGTCCCTATGCATTCCGCAGGTTTTCTTGCTCAATTCATTGTTAATTCAAGTGCGACTTGTGCATGTTGAATGTGTCTGTATGTCATGCTGCGCACTTGCCGATCCACATGGTCACGCGTAGCTGCGCTGCCCACACCTTTATATAGGGTGTAAAGCAACCTTACACCCTTTTTTCATCCTTGCACCTTTTCTGGCCAAAACATGTTGTATAGGTGTGCGCCATGGGAAACAATTTTACAGCCTTTTCGGCCAAAAAGAGTGTAAGAAAGCTTAGTGTGTACCAAGAACCACGCAGGTTGAAGCTGGTCAACACCCTTTTTATCACACAAAAATTCCCCGCATTTCCGCGAGGGGAAGAATGTGAAAGTGGAATGCACGAGTTGAATTTGCACGGTTCGGTAATGTTCGCGAAAGAGAGATCCCACACACACACACAACTACAAAGAAAGAAAGATGCATTTATTCACAGACACCTATTTGTGTTGTCGTTGTAGTTGATTGCTAGAGCGGATCTCAGCTTTAAAATTTCGTGTCAGTACTCCTTTAAGCAGGTGCATTAGCCCTTCTCACGCCCGATTCTTGGCCAATCCCCCACGTGGGTATGTGCCATGTCAGCGGCCAGGCAGCGCGCGCCCATCTCCCCCCGTTGCCAAGGAAGACGAGGAGATTCCTGGCCAATCCCCCACGTGGGTATGTGCCATGTCAGCGGCCAGGCTGCGCGCGCCCATCTCCACGTGCGCGGACATCGCCGGTGGACGCAGGTTCAGGGTCGCTTAAGAAGTGCATTCGCACTTAAAACGGGTGTCGAGCTAGCAATATGCGTGAATGATTCTTGATAAAGGTTGTAAGGGCCTCCCAGCACCCTTTTTACAATTATAGTACACCCTTTTTGGCCAAAAAGGGTATAGTAAGGTTTTGTGTGTTGTATAGTACCGAAATCCTGCGTCTCGATTGTCCCTAAACAGTCGCGGTGAGGAAAGGGCAAATTGGATGTTTCATATCACCTGCAGCCGACCGAAAGCGTGACATTTCGTTTGCTCAGCCTTGCACATTGATGGCGCTACCAGCAGTAGCATACCATGGCAACATTGGTGCACGTACTATGTTTCCTCGTGTTGTAACGACGACGAGAGGCTTAATAGTCGTGTGGCCGCTATGAAAATGAGAGGGTGTGAGAAGTTACGGAGTTCATGCTGCGTGACAGAGGAAATCTCCAAATGGCGTCGACCGCGCATTATCAACACGGTATGGTCGAACCGTTTCGTCAGGAAACCGGTTTTTTTTTGTCGAAGGAGTTCCGGTTCTTGTTCAGCGTGCTCAAAAAATAAAGGTTTGGAATCGGGTTCAGTCCCGTGAAAAATACCGGTTCGGCACTCTGCTCAAAACGCCACGTTAGGCCTAACGTAATAAACCGCAAATGCGAAGTTATGCGTAACGTCCACTCGCCAAGAGCCTTCCGGCATGCAGAAAAACGACACTTTCATTCTACGTCGAGCTGTGGGTAACGCCTGTCGACGCTCACCTCCGAACATGACGTTAAGCCTATATACTTAGCGCAGTCGGACGCCTGCGCCACCTCCTCCCTCTGCTGCACATCAACCTTTAGCGGAGGGGGCTGAACTGAGCTGTCGCCAAGCTTCGGAGGAAACCGTTTTAATTTTTCCATACTCCACCCCTAATCATCATCGTCGGATGAAGTTTGCTTTCCTGCCGTGCATTTTCGCGTACGGACATCATCATTGAGGGACTGAAAGTTTCACTTTAATAAATAAGCATACCAGCAACGGCTAATGCCGAGTTAAAAGATTCGTTGCACCAATGGTGCTATTTCCGACAAATATAACGCACGAGGGCACAAGCGTTGTTTGGGTAGAAATTAATCTGTTTGAACATTTCGGGAAAGTTCTCTCACAAACAACAGTGGACAAAATATCGCGTACATCAATGCCCATCTTCTCCTTCTTCTCTCTTAATCTCTCTACCCTGGCGCATTCCGGCGGACGCAAAAAGCAAACAGCGTGGAAGCTCGAGACGTTTCTGACAATGTATGCATACCGCTATAGCGACACCGTATACCAGCCACGAATGAAGCACCCTCGAAAATAGAACGCCGCGGAAGAGGCCACTGTGAAAATAAGGACAGTGGAGATCAGAGAAGGAACAGACGCGGAAATAAAGCTCTTTTGGATGCTCTGTGCATCAGAGCTCGCGGTACACGTGGATGTGCAGGTAGAGAAAGTTTAGGCGTCGACCAGCAGGCAAAAATACAAAAAAAACAGCAGCGGGGACAAACAGGCAGGGAAAAATCGGGGAGAGCCCCTGGGAAGCGAGGCAGCCTTTCTCAGCGCATCTTTCCGCCTCTCCGACTAATCAGAACCACCAGCGGCGCGCGTTCGATGCGCGGAGGAGAACAATGTGCGCAGACGGGGGCGCAATACGGCGAAAGGGGGCAAAGCGAGTAGTGCGACCCGCAAAAGGAACGGGGAAAAAAAACGTGCCAAGTACGCTTAGAGACCTAAGCAACGAGGCGCAAGGAAGAAGCAGCAACTTAAAAGGAACGAAGGAAGATGGGAGTGAGGAGGAGGGATGTGCTCATGCAAACGCAAACAATTCCACCACTCTCCACCACGCGCTTTTTGGAGATGTAAATTTTTACAGAGCGCCGACGAGCTCGTTTGCATAAAACGGTCGTACGGGTGTGGGTGGGGAGACGAGGAGAGCGCATGCATGAGCAAGTGGGAGAGAGGTGAACGGGGTTGGTTTCAAGGCCTGCCGTCGGCAAGGCAGCCGCCGAAACGCAAACGTAGCTTCTCCGCGCCGCCAGTGTTTCCTTGTTTCGCTGCGATACTCTGCTCCGCATTCGAAAGCCTGCTTTTCATCTCGTTTTATTGCTCGTTAATTTTGCTTACCATCTTCTCCCTCCCTACACCTTCCCTCTCTCTTCCTTCGCACACGGGGTTGTTCATGTTATTGCGTGCACTGCGTTCTTGTGTGTGCTCCCCCGCCAGCGTTTTGTGCGTTCGCGAGCGGCGAGGAATTCGCGCAACTTGCTTGAAAAACGTACCGCCGGTCGGGTGTGGCCCGTGCCCCACAAACGCCGTGGAGCTACAGCGCGCTGAGCTCGAATTCTTCCGGCCGATTCCCGAATGGTTTCCGCATGGGAACACCTTCTCGCAGCAGTTTCTTCGTCGCGTACTGAAGGAGCTCTTTCATTTTTTTTTCTTCTGATCCTTTTTCAATGCGAGTCTTTCCCCCGTTTCAATTCGCTGTTTCCTTGTTTATGCCTGTCTAGCCTTCATTTTTTAGCACGAAGTATTCGACATAGTTCGACGCCAGCGAATTTTAATACATGCGTGTCGCCTCGGATATCTGTATAAATTGAACACTGGACGTAACGTGAATTCACAATTCCTACACTTCTTCCGAATGTGGCGCCGAAGCGTGTACAGCTCCGCTCTCGGCGCATTCGGCCACGTGCCTTCAGACACGTCGTACGTCGGCATATCTTATGCGTCCGGACCAGGTTGTAAGACGCCAGCTGGCAGCTCGGAGTCTCTCTAAAGAAAACAGAAGCAGCTCTTCGTCCTGAGCTCTTCGCTGAACCTGTGCGCATTGAACCAGATCTCTTGACGAGCATGCAAGCATAACTTCCTCTCGCGTCGAGCATGTGGACGAAATTATGCGTTACTGCTGAGTTTTACACGACCTGCAAGACGAAGATGAACTCTACGAAGGAATAAGTTTGCGCAAAAGACGAGGACAAAGAGAACAGAGGACAAGAGGAGCGCTCGTCTTCTCGTCTCTCCTCTTCGGGCTCGTCTTTTGCGAAAACTTATTCCTTCGTACGTCATGAACCAACTAGCCAGGAATCAAGTACTACTATGAACTCCATGTCCTGGAAAAACTAAGGTTACAGTCGACTCCTGCAATTACGACGCCTACGGGTACCGGAGAATGCTTCGAATTAACCGAACTTCCAATGAAAATAAAAGCTCAAGAACAGTGTCGTTGTTAGTCCGCAACACGCCTCCCTTCTTGATTTCGTTTAGCATCTCAACTTTCGTCGCCAAGTCGAGCGTACGATAGGAACGACACAAGCGTCCACCACATAAACTGCTCACACGGGGATGTGCACAACAAGGAAACTCCATGACCTCAAAAGAGAAGAGATGCGTACACTGTCGCGAGCCTACACAGGCTTGCCGCTTTAGCAACTCTGCGCTGCCTCAGCTGCGATGGCGCCTATATCAGTAAAGAACATAGCGCTGTAATGCAGCTTGAAATTTTTAAAATTTTATCTGGGAATGATGGTCACCTAGATGCTTTTCATATCAAATAACTTCCAATGAACCGATATCCCTGGTTTCAGCTTCGAAATACCGATGGATTTCTGCCATTTAATTGATTGTAAAATTGCCGTGACCAGCAAACCAGGTGTAATTAACCAAATGTTTTATTTAAGCAAGTTACATTTATCGAGAGTCGACTTTACATATTCTCCGTGCTTGCAGCACCTATGGCAGCCACCGGTTTGTGAGATTTACCAGCCCGCTTGGGCCCAGCAAGTAGCCAGTGTGCAGAACCGCTGCAGAATCTGAATTAGTTCCTACTTTCGTCTCTATGTGCATAATCACCGTCTTGTTTTTCTTCATTTCTATCTTCGATAGTGTATATATCTAAGTGGAGACCGGGGCTGAGGGTGAGAAATCACCTAAAGGGGGGTCTTCCCTCTTCACAGGTAAATAAATCAGCACACATAACGCCTGCGGCAGTTGAAACAAAGTAACTCGCAGAAGATTTCTGAAAGCAAGGACAGAATATGTTCACCCTTTGTCAAAATTTTCTAGGCCGAACCTCAGCCTACTAAACCACAAGGAATTCGAACAATGGGCTTTACGTTTAAGTGTGACAAAATTATTTTGCGTCAGTAAGAAAGAAATGTTTTTGTCCTAGCTTTCTGGAATGAAACGCTGCAGAATCGTTCTGGACGTAAGCTTGTATACCGAATTTTTTGCGCGCTGCGCGCTTTCGGCTTGGCCTAGAAAATTTTGACAAAGACTGCACACCATCATTTTTCAGTTTATGCAGAATGGCCTTGAAACAAGTACAGTATGCTCCATTACGGTGCAAATAACAAGAAACACAAACGCCAAAGCCACTGAATGTAGATACTCAACCGGAACCACAGAATATATGCTGACGTACATTCTGGACGCAATAATTTGATTGCATCTTTACTTCTAAGTCCATGAGACACATTTACAACCTTGCATAGAGACATTAGTTAGCTAGTGCAAAAGTGAATATTTGTATTCACTCAAAGAGTCCTACATAACTTTAAAAAATTGCTTGGAAAAATTATAGGAAATCACATTTATTTTGTGCATTGTTAACTGGGTTGTTGACTGGAAGTAAGTGGTTTACTTGCAGTAGCTCTCTTTTATGGGAAATGTCCTTTGTTTTGAGTTCCACGTGTAGTATTCGTTTGCATTTTTACATGGTAGTTTATATATGCCGTTTTTGTAAATTCATTGCAAGAGCTTTAAATTTTAAACTGTTTCGGCCTTCAGCAGGTTGCATTTGATGAAGACTGGTGGATTGTTTGGATCGCGTGCTTACTTCTCGAGTGCTTACTCCTCGACCACCTATTGGTGCGTCGTAAGTGGCTGCGCGAGCCACTTCGGGGTCGGCCGTACAAACGCTCGCAGGGAATCCTAGGTGGCAGAAGGCACGTCATTAATTTAGTGCCTCGAAATCATCCTGTAGACACTATCTCCAACTCTTCCTTGGCGTCCGATGTACCGCCGTAGTGCCCACAAACTTATTTCTCGGAACCAAAAAGTGTCTGACAGTTGAGTCGACCTCATAATAGACGAAATAGACGTCCATTTTCTTCACAGTGCCTCCTCACTATGCTATCCTCTTGGTACCACGTTCTTCTATTCGGTATTGATACTGCCTTTGCTTCGTTGCTCCCTCACCATGGCGGTACATTTGCACGTCCGATTGTTTTGAGATATAGCTCATCACGAGCTAGTGGAATTACGTTCCTAACGTCGGTCTTACCTGATGCTCAGTGTTCACGCTGGATATATTGTCCTGGTGATGCGTGTCGTGGTAAGTTGCTCTTAATCGGCTGGAGTTGGAAGAGCCCACAAGACAAATCGCCTTTACACAGCACGCAAAGTAGAAAATGCTAGTTCTGTCTCTACTGCAACGCTCAAGAACACCATTGCTACGCACGATCCCTGCCTTGATCCCGTGGGATTTTAAAGCATACTAGCGCACTACGCTCGCTGCATGGCCATAAAAGCCACGCGCTTTTCAGCTTGAAGTGAATATGTTTTAGGTTTATATGGGAGGTTACCTTTCGGCTTTTAGCGGTTACTTTTTCCTTCCCCTTAACAAATTTTTGTAGGTCTTGCTTACTTTTTCTTTTACTGTGTAGTACACATGAGTGAATATTTTCCCCCTAGTTCTTTCAGTGTCCCTTTAGTGACGTACTTCACGTCCGACATGTTTGAAAAGCTCTCAGGGCTAATGCGCCTTTCGGAATTTTCTCGGGCGCTTCTAAACACCAGGATTACTTTTTCTTTAACTCTAGAACCAGCAATGCGACGCACGAGTTAAATAAAAGACGGAAGTGTCAAAACAGGTACTCAGGGGATGCGGCATAGGAACTCGCATGACGGCCACGTAGATGGAAGTTGTATGTAAACCAGTGAGTAAAATATAAGCGCATTGCTTCTAGGCTTTTTATTATCATTCTAGTTCTTTCTGTGAGCGATTGGAAGAGGATACGTTACAGCTTTTAAGGTGCTGGGAGTTTAGTAGCTAGGCGTCGTCACAAAAGCGACAACGAAACTGTCTCCATAATTCTGCGCGACTGTGCGTTTTTTTTTTTACATTAACAGAGTCTAAGTCCACTAGGTTGAGTGCGTTAATTACAATGTATAGATATATAAGCACTGTATTAAATATACATCGCTGTCTGCTTTATATGTAATTGGTGGAGCCTGTGCGTGAATTCAGGGAAACTGCTGGTGTCGCTGCGGTTATTCACGTTTAAGGAGCTTGGAGCAATGCTTGGCGTAATCAGCCAGCATACGTATGGTTTATAAATGCCCCGTGAGTCTAGAACACACTGGTCTTGCTTTATCGCTGTCACACGCTTAAGAACCACATTCCGTCTGGCCTCTCTTATCCCTGAAACATGTGAGTGTCAGTGAACGCCGTTGATGTCAGCGCGTCCATAGCGGAGGGCGACTATTCCGGGTACAGCTTCTGCCTGGGAATTTTCCAGAAATACTGTATTTGCGTCATTTAAATGGTCGTGTGAATACAATATACATGTGTGTTGGAAGGACACACTGAAATTTCTTACGTCGGAGCGTACAGCAGTGTTTGCTATGTTTCTTTTCTCTTTTTTGGGGGAAGGGGGGGGGAGGCAATCTCTTTTTCTTAATAATGCTAGAAACAGAAACCCCTGATAACAAGATTTCAAGGAGTAAGGGACTTTGCGCCCGCTTAATGTGGAACACTGGCGGTTATAACCGAATGACTTTTACCGTGACCCTCGTTAAAACGCCAGGTGGTGGTGTTGGCGTAGCCTGGCGCTGACCCCTATTTGATGCAGGCCAGCGGGTGTCCCGAAATTTCCTGAACTTTCCCGTGCAGATAATGTCGGCCTTCCCCTAACTTCTCCCCTGGTGTGAGGAGCGACCAGCGGGGAACATTTGATTCTATTTTAGTATCGAAAATTACATTTCCGGAAGTCGTACCTTGGAATGGCCCCCTCGCCTTTCGGAAATGCCTCGGTTCGGCTAAGGGGTTGACTCATACAGATTAATGAGCAGTAAGGTTCTGGGAGCACACATGTGGCTTACCTCCGCATTCTTCTGTTGATAATATCCTTGTGATTATTTATTTTTCATTAGCTACTTGCCATTCCGAAGAATTTCTTCCTGAACGTCTTGTTTTGCTGTGTCTTGGGCACAAAGTTTCTTCCTTTATCGTCTGCCAGTGGCCCTATTTGCGAATGCATTTTTTGCCTACTTTGCAGCTCCCCTTCTTCAGTATACCCCTAACCTTCCTCTTTTTAACTCCATTTCTTCGTTTTTGCGTTTTGCTAACTGTTTCAATTAGAAGTGTAATTAAAAAGAATTTTTTCGAAGCGTCAAGTACATGAGGCGATAGCTACGAAAAAGATAAATGGCGTGGTGTACGGTATTGAGTAATGCGAAACTGGCTGCATGGCGATGAATCAAGTTTACCGGGTTACCGTAATTATTGACACGGAGAAAAAGCCCCAAACCAGACCAGCTAGGATGGAATCAAGTGAGTGTCGTAATGAGGTTAATAAATAAGGCTTCCGCACCTCGGGAGGTCCGCTTGGGCGCTTTATGCGATCATAAAAGAAGGCGGTACAGGGGAGGATGCTGCACGTAAAACGGTACAATGCCTGGCATAATCACGCCATGTCACGATGACGCCTTTAACCACAGGTGAAAGTTGAACTACTGCCATGTTTATAAGTACTTCCTAATGAAGTGCAACGCGTCCGTTATATTAACAGCGAAGCTTTTACAAATCGTAATTTTTCGTGTCCGCAGTTAAAAATACCAAGAAAGTGTGCGAACGCACACGTTTGTCAAGCCAAGCTTACCCACATAAGGAGATTGGCCAAGATTGGGCGACCACGCGGCTGACTAAAAAACCCAAAAGGAAAAATGCCGAGCACTCGTGGCTCCTGGCAACCGCCCCGTGTCCTCGGCGCACGTTTTTCAAGCCAAGCTCACCCACTTAGGGTGACTGACCAAGATTGGCCAAAGAACAAATTAAAAAAAAAAAAAAACTCCAGCGTTCACCGTAATTGTGGCAACACTTGCTCGGAACGAGAGACACGTCATAGCGTACGCCCCATTAAGGTGATTTCCAATGATTATCACTTTGAACAAAATAAAAGAAGCTCGCGCTTCTAGCAACAATGATGCGGTAGAGGTCGTTACGGCAGCGAAGAACGAGCAAATCGGCTGCAATCGTGGACTAATATCTTCTTGATGTTTGTAAAGGTTGCGCACAGCTTCTCTATCTTGAAGTCTTACGCGTTAGTGTGAGCTTCATTCATTTTTTAGGAGGAGGAACAACTTTTTTTCGTCCCCCTGTGAATAAAGTTCTAACGGTACCGTTTCTCGTGTTTGGATGGCAAGGGTGAGCCAAAATTTCCCGCCTCTTTTATTTCCCGCCTGCACAGCTTGTTTAAAATTAAGAGCAGCGGGACGCACCTACTTAGCGCCCTTATCAGCTGGAGACTTTACCGCATTGTTTGCACTGCGCCCTTGCAACTTTTATTACAGCCCGGAAGCACTCAAGCGCTACGTGGTCAGATAACTTTATTTGAAGTACACACAATGGGCGCTCGGATGATGAGTTTGGGAGTTGCTGTCGCACCAGCCTTTCCTTAATTTCCTTTTTTTTAATTTTTCGCTGCCACTCATCCTTTGAGTGTTGATTCCCTCATCTATCTGCAGCAAGCGGCCTGGAAAAAAATTACTGCTTGTTTTCTCGCTACTTTCTTCCCAAGCGTGAGACAGAAGGGAAGAAGCAGTCGTCGCTAAGTTAACACACTGTAAACACTAAATTTCCAGACCATCTCGAGCAAGTTTGTAAACAACTTCCGTTCGATAAACTTCTTTCCTATATGTCACCGCTTGGAAGAAAAACGAGATGATCGACAAAAATGTTCTGCCGAAAAAAGAAAACGCAGCGTGGAAATGGGGTTGGGGGGGGGGGGAGCAGTTGAAGAGGTTCGCGGTGCCGTGAATTCGAGCAAAGCGGGCCCCGAACGCAGCTCGAATTTCCAGCCGTAATTAAAGCGCCGTTACCTCTAACGAAGACTCAACGCTCCAGTTTTAGTAGGGAAGCGAAGTACAGAGTAGCACAAAAAGAATGTAAAATGTTGTTGGAAAGCTACTGTCGCTTCCACCAGGAAGTCAGAGCGAGAGTGATGGAAGAGTCTCGGAGAAAATCACGTGTCACCTCGTCGTTAAGTCGCTGCGGTTGTGCGCTGTAAACAACCTGTCTTTGTCATCGGACTAGCACATGTAATTAAGGAACGGTGACAGCGTCGGAAGCGCGATTCATGGCCACTGGCGATCTAGTCTTCACTATGGGAATTCTCCTTTCTCTCCTCTTCCTTCGTCTTGGGTTGTCGTGGCCGACTTTTTCTTTTTTTTTTTTTTTGTGCAGTGGCTTGTTCGTTGTCACAATAGTGTACACCCAAGGCGGAACCGGCAGTCCATGCGGATGTCTGCCGGGAAGCTCGAAGCCAGTTCTGAGAAGAATTCTCGTGCCTGCACTGATGCTGTCCAGACACTGAAATTGTCCAATCCAAGATGAAAGAAAAGGATGGTTAAAGATCACCTCCTAGCACTACCCAGTGGAGACAGCGATGCCCCAGAAAGTCGTACCCTGCATGTCTATACAGACGCCGCAGTTGAACATGACCGCGTCTCACTCTGCTTATACAACCTCGAAGACCGAAGCACAAATGCACACGTGTGCTTTGTAAAACTTTCCAACCGGGAAACCGAACTAAGGGCCATCCTTCTTGCCATGACTGAACATGCAGGCAAACATCCAAGCACCCTCGGCCCTCTCGAACGGATAATAATTTACACAGACTCAATGGACGCAATTCGAGCACTTGGTTCACGCAAAACTACTAGCTGCACTGTCAGCAGAATAAAAAAAATTCATTGCTGAATGCCAACATAGTGGCCTGCAATACCAAATCCAATGGGTCCCTGAACATGAAGGGATTGAAGGCAATGAAGAGGCACACAGAGTTGCCCGGGAGCAACTTCGTATTCAACCCGACCAAGACTGATTATAATGTGCTGATTCAGATGCGGAGGCCGACATCGACACGGAGGATAGTGCTACTTTGTCGAAGGCCTAGCGGAAGGCCGTTCTTCAAAGCAAAATTCCGGAAGACCCCAACCTATTGCCCCCACGATTTAGCCGATGAGCAACAGTGTGGCTAAGGCGTATAAGAACGGTTACGGCCCTTACGCCTTGTGCGGCTCACTACTTCTTCGGGCGTGGATACCCGTTCGGCTCTCCTAACTGCCAGAAATGTGGTACCGGTGCCCAGTGCAGTGCGCTACACCTCCTGTGGGACTTTTCAGCACTCACTGTTTTTAGAGAATGCTGCCTAAAGACACTGGGCCCGCTACGACCGGCAGACTACGAACTTTGAGTTAATCCACTTGGAGCCCCACCTCACAGGAAGCACTTGATGGACACTATGCTGAGTTTCGTCAGAGAAGCTGGCATGGAGGACTGCTTCTAGATGCCGTTCTTTCCCTGTTCTCCCGACTCCTTACTTTCTATCGCTTTACAGACTCTTGACCGAGGCCTCCGGTCATGTCAAGGGGACTTGTCTCCCTCTCTCTTTTTTTTCTTTCAATAAGCGTGTGTTCATTCATTCAATCCTTTCTGTCGTCCGCCTCTGCGTCTCTGTTCGTTCTTTAACAATTACTAACGTAGTCGTGTATCTGTAGAGGAGATATAAGGTAAGATTGCTCTTTCCCGGGCCCGTCTGGCTTTCACCGCCGCCTCGCTCTCCTCTACCCTGGGTTGATTTACGGCCCCACTTGGCGGCTGTATGGACGGCTTTTCGGGCTCTCCCAGCAGTCTGATCCCGAGGGAGGCTGCTTTGAACAACGTCGCTCTTTAAGAAGCCCCTAGCCACTTCGCAGCCACCCTTGCTTCCTTTTATCTCAATCTGGGCTTCGACCCTAAAAGGTAACCTAACGCGTGTCGTTATGTCGATAAGTATCGCCCTCTCTACATCTGCTCAGATGCGGAAACGGGAAAATAAGGAGTGGGATTCTGATCAGAGGCGCAGATTCGAAATTGAGAGGGATTGCTGCTGAAAATTGGGTAATTAGTCGAGTTTATTCTGGAGGCTGGAGGCTCTTGAAGCCGACCGCACTTTGTGAGGCTTACCTATCATTCAAAAGGGAACGCCCTCGTCCTCGAGGACAATAGTAGCCTCGCACAGACCCTCTGGGTACCCGTAGCCTCAGCAAGCTGACCTAAAAACACAGGGCGCCTCCCCCCCCCCCCTCCCCCTGCCCTGTCACCCCCTCTAGTAGGCGAGCAACTGCCCTCCCCCAACCAACGTCTCCGGAGCTGTGTGGTACGTTTTGGTTACGAAGAGCTGTGATGAAATATCCTCTAAAAGATTAGGCTACGCATACACCTCTCGTTCTCATATTGATCCTCCTTGACAAAACACACAAAAAGTCTGATTAGTAGAGCCCAGTAAAGACGCTACAGTAAAGAAATTACACTAAATTACCTTTTGTTGGAATGCGTCAAGTAATAAAGTAGAAATCTCAGTCCGACATTCGGCAATATATTGAATAACCTGCCACACAATTATTCGTGAAAGAAAACAAAATATTATCAAACTGCGGCCGGAAAAATCATTTGCCAGTTATTTCTGCAGACAGAAAATGTTTACAGGCAGCCTATGATTTAGTATGTTGGCTTTCCCACGTAATCAGAAAACCGACGAAAACTAGAACCGAGCTCCAACGAACACAACCCGACGATATTTAGCAGTGGTAACTCTACCATGGAGAAAACTTCAGTAACCTCAGATTTGCTGAGGATGTTGCCTTGCTAAGTAACTCGGAAGACGAATTGCAAAGCGTGCTTACCGTACTGGAAAAACTGAGTAGAACCCTGGGCCTGAAAATTAGTATGCACAAAATTAATATGCACAGGCAGTGAAAGTGGTAAACGAACATATCTACTTAGGCCAAGTTGGAACCCCGGATCCCAACCATGAGGCAGAGATAATTAGAAGGATCAGAATGGGGTGGAGTGCATTCGGCATGCATTCTCAGATGATAAATGGCAGCCTGCCATTGTCCCTGAAGAAGAAAGTTTATGACAGCCGCATCTTACCGGTACTCACCTACGGGGCTGAAACTTAAAGGCTTACTAAGAGGGTTCACCGTAAATTGAGGACAACTCAGCGCGCAATGGAACCGTTGATGATAGGTGTAACATTAAGGGAAAAGAAGAGCGCGGAGTGGGTCAGGGAACAAACGCGTGTTAAGGTCATATTAGTAGAAATTAAGAGGAAAAAATGGACGTGGGCAGGGCATGTAAGGCGAAGCCAAGATAACCGTTGGTCATTCACGGTAAGAGAGTGGATCCCTAGAGAAGGCAAGAGTGGCAGGGGGCAGCAGGAAGTTAGATGGGCAGATGAGATCAAGAAGTTTACGGGGATAAATTGGTCACAGTTGGCACAGGACCGAGGTAATTGGAGAATAATGGGAGAGGCCTTTGCGCTGCTGCAGTGGGCGTAGATAGGTTGGTGCTGATGGTAATGATGAGGATGAACTCTACCATGCAGCTGTATAAGGGTGTAGTGGAGGGCCGGTGCAGAGTGGTGGCCAATCCACCGAACCAGTGGCCTACCTTTCGTGCAAGGAGAAAAGCCACATCAAAAAAGAGAAGGAAGGAGCAGTCCGGAAGCGGTCGGCGAGATGGCAGCAAGACTGTGCCCATCGCGGTGTAGGCCCGACGACCATCCTTGACGTCGCGGGGAAAGCGGTGACCACCAGACGAATGAGCGGTGTGTCGGTGGCGCAGAGCGCGGGCAGCGAGGTCTCTTTTCTAAGTAGGCCTCTGCTCCTTCCTCCCGCCGCTAGAGATCGGCCATCGCCACGTTCCTCGCCATGGGACCATCACACTGGAGGGAGTTTCTCCGCGGACAGAGCTCAGCAGCCTCGCAGACAGTCTAACCTCGCTTCTACTCGCCGAAGCCACCCGCTTGTCGCTCCTGGACTCTTCCCCACCATGTCCGCCCCTTAGGACGGAAGTAGGCCATTTCCTAGCTAGTCCTCTATGAGTATTGTAAATAGTGCTTTCCCACTTGCCGTTCCTGACCGTTGGATTGCCTCTTTAATAGAACGTGTCTGTTTGGAACCAGTAGCGCGGCTCATGACTCTCCGCGTGATTTTGCCCATTCTTTTATTGCAAAGAGATCCTACGTTAGAATCGCGACCGAGGAGTTTATTTTCCATTGGCAGCCTAAAGCAATTGACCCCCTTCCCAGTGTATATTTGAGATCTTGGCCTCTTGGAAAGAATCTGGCATGGTCGAAAATAATCCGTCGCAGTCGCGCGTGATCGTGAACATAATAGAAAAACAGCGCGAAGACGGGGATGGTGAAACGGAAATTTTAATTGATATTTATTTTTGTTTTTTATTTACATAAAAATTTATTTATTTACTTTTAAATATAATTTTCTGGAAATAAGGCAGTTAGACACTATCAGTATTGTAATAAATGTGCAGAAAACAATAGGTATAACATGGTTGTGGAATGATGACTTATTGGGTGCCCATGAAATGTAATGTTCATGAGATGGAAACAATCGAGTCCGCAAGATGATTTTAATGAAGGATAGTAGTTTATGGGACAACAACAAAAAAATGTTTAAGTTGGGCCGCAAACAGCAACATTACGATTCCGAGTGTTATCAGTGCGAGAGGGCATGTGTGCATTCAGGAAGAGTGTTTTTTTTTACAGAGGATAGCTTTTCATGGACTATTTAAACCCGAAAATGTCTGTATGTCTGGTTCAGCCTTCCGGCCTGAAGTTAAAAGGATACTTGAACGACAGGTTTACATCTGCAAAATTTTTCGAAACCACTAAATCTGGTAACCCTCTCCGTACTTGTCAACATTGTTCATGAAAAAAAATATATATTAGGCATATTTGGGCCAATACGTCAATACATAAGTAGTATTCGCAGAGATAAATATACATGGCTGCTTCATTTTTGCGATAGAAATTAAAAATACGAATTGAAAAACGTTTTGACCCGAAAATACAAAAACCGCTCGTGTGAGCCTGGACATCGTGACAGTGTTCTGGGTTCAGCAGAACAAAATAATTTTAGTAGATGGAGTGATCAGCGGAACGCGGGAAAATTGAGTTTACTATCGCAAACATCCGCTGTGTTTATCGTGGAGGACCGAGATTGGAGAGGTACAGCCTGAGAGGTGGGCTGGGGAGAGAGGAGAGGCATTTACGTTGCAGGGTCGGCAGAATGCTGTCGTCTTTTGACAACATTTGCAGCGAACTGAGCAGATAAGCGGCCAACTTTTTTACGTAGGGGTTTGGGTGAAACAAAATTAAAAGACCAAAATGATTGAGCTTACTGCGTAGGAGTGTGTCCGGGAAGCCGAGAACAGCTTTCACTGATGCAGCGTTGGCATGACGGCTGTAGCGTGAAACGAGTGGCACGGTACTGGACAGCTTCAGGGGCGGCTTGTGGAAGCGATATATTACCGATGTGTAAAAATGTCGCTTCCGGGTTTATATTTAAAGTGTATGTGAGCTTTATGAATTACTAGCTTAACGGAGTGCCTCAAAACAGAAAAGCTAGGGAGCAAATATTCATGCTTTCAATGTTTTTTTATTGGCCATTTTGCCTCGGGGCATTAGAAACATCGAGAGACATAGTACGAAACAGGATATAGACACTTCACAGAAAGAAATGAAGAAAAAGAAAACGACAGCTTTCTGTAGTGCATGAAGCAACTTACAATATTTTTGACTGTTGACAGCAAATGCACACCTGTTAGGGTGACAGGATATTCGCATGTGTCTTGAACTCCATCATCATCATAAACAGCCCAATAGGTCCGCTGCAGGACGAACGCCTTTAACATCGACCTCCAGCCGCTTTTATAACTATTTAATGCAAAAAGCCATTTGTTACGTAAGCTCTCAGCATTGTTCAGGTCATTCCACAGTTAAGGGAATCATCAGAACAATTTGTAATGCAGTGTACATTACACAATGAGAAGTGTCCCTCTATACACAATGAGAAGTGCCCGTCTATTGCATCACTCTTCCCAAGCCACTGATAATCGCAGCATATTGTGGGGCTTCCGTAATTTTTCTTC
This sequence comes from Haemaphysalis longicornis, assembly GCF_048455015.1. Taxonomy (NCBI): domain Eukaryota; kingdom Metazoa; phylum Arthropoda; class Arachnida; order Ixodida; family Ixodidae; genus Haemaphysalis; species Haemaphysalis longicornis. The sequence continues at coordinate 199,586,619 of NW_027526295.1, read as the reverse complement.
AGTTACAAATAGTCTTCCTTTCCTTCAAGGCTTGATTTCACGCTGCACCAGCTAAATCTCAGCGGTACTTTCGATTTCATTGAAGCGAAGTCCACATTTTAAATGTGCCACGAAATGTGGAGCGAATTTAACCCAGAGGAATTGAGATTTTCCACACTTCTGGCTGATATCGCCAGCACAGCACAATGCTCGTGCTGTCTACTTTTATTCCCTTGTCTACTTCTATTCCCTTGTTAAGTCGTCCTGTTACTTACAATGAACGTCAGTGGTCAACGGGCCAAGTTATCTGAAACAAAGGCAGCGTTTGTCTGAGACAAACTTATCTGAGACACATCACAAAGGCATCGTTTGCAGAAGAAGAATGCGTAAGCCAACTGTAGTCGCGGCAGCGTGATTTCCTCACGTGTGAGGTACCCACAAACATTTTGTCCCACCCGCATTTCCGCACATTTAAGGTTGAACTGCCTGGTTACAGAAACTGTATCATTAAAAAGTTTGACTTCATTTGACCTTTGTTTGTTTCGGGCATGCGCCAACTTAAATTCTCGTCTCTGTCGTTTTCACCGCTCGACAATCCCGGGAGCCATAAACATTACGGTTACGTAACGAGGTGTACTTTAGCATACTTTCGAGCGCGGGCAGCGCGGGGACAGGGCAGTCAATAATGAATGCAAAACGGTTTGGCCACAACACGTGTACTTTTGCCTCTTCAAAGCACCGGTCGTTACAAGTTCCTTTATCTAGGGCGGAAAGAGTACTGGGTACAGGAAGAGGTCGATCAATCGATTGGGACGCCAAAAGCTGCCCGTGCCAATGAAACCTGGCACGCATGCAAGTCAGGCGGCGTTCGTGCGCACCGAAACTAACGGCGGCCTCGAGCGACCGTGGGGACGGCCGTTGAGTAGATGGACACCGCCCGACCAAACAACCCCACAGAACAACGACGGCGCGATTTTGTAGCGCTGGTATAAACATTTGTCGTTTACAGCGTACACTATTTTGCGCCCTTACTGGCCAAAAAATTTTGTCACGTTGTGAGCACCATTTTACGGTGTTATAGACGAAAAAATGTGCTAACAAGATTTTAGCGTGTTGTACACACGCTGTATTATTACTGGTAGGCCGTAGCAAACTTTCTCCATGAACTCATACGTCTCATGCGCCCAACAGATTCACTGCCCCTCGACATATGAGGTAAGCAAGCAAATCGGCACATGGCAAAGGCAGAGCGACTATATACTTACCAAGCTTACAAAATGTCTGCTGTACTTAGTTTTATAGCGTCCAGAATAGAATTGTTTTTAATGGGCCTGTCGGTCGTCGCAGAAATCATACAGTGACGTTTTTATTCTGGGTGTAGGAGAGAGTGCGGGAGGCGAATAGCAGTATATAATAATCAGTATGCAGCGTCAAATTCTTTTTATTAGAAAGCGGACTTAATTTTGGCGGTAATTTTTGTTTATTCCTACTTTTATATGTCTTGGCCGCAACCAATTAACTAACGAGGCATCTGTTCACGCTTCGTCCTGTGTTGTAGTCTTTTCTCGTCCTTGTTTACTGTCAAAGTTTAAGCGCTCTCCATTCAAATTTAACTAAATACCACTCATGACAAACTCTTCGAACACCCTCCAAAAAACTGCAGGTGTTTAGTCGGTCGCCACCCTTTTCGCTCCCCAAAATGGGTGTAAAAATACAAAAAAAGAGTTTAGGTGCTTTATTACAATTATCGTAGAGTGGGGGAGAAAAAAACTTGCGCGTGTACGCCCCGCGACAGTTATTTATCGGGACTCTCCTTCGCAAGGTTGGAGTGGTCAGCGAGGACCAATATTTTGGCTTGTTTGTTTGGCTCGACGTCCGTTCTGACGAAAGGGCCAGTGAACTATGTCGGCGTTTCCTGGACTGGCCCCGTATAAAATCACCGGCGTTTGCTCCACCGCAGCGCATACATAGGTTTTATTTCACACCCCCGTCACCACATCCGCTGCTGCTTCTACTCCACTCATATCCGCCCTTGGTGTTTCGCTAAAAGAACTCTGCCGAGTTCTCCGCACATCCGTTGCTTTCCTGCAATGACCTTATTGTAAACGACCCCGTTTCACGTCTGCATTTTATTCTTTCTGAGCTCGATAATCGGAAACAGGGCTCATTTACAGGCGCCGCGAAGTTTTAGTTCTGACTTTTTGGCTTAGAAATTTACGCAAAAAATAACGTAATGCTTGATTGATTTATTGTAGGGTTTAACACGCCGACGCAGCTCAGGCGATGAGGCGCGCCGTAGTGGAGGGCTGCGATTAATTTTGACAACCTGGGGATCTTTAGCTTGCGCCATAATCTCGAAGACACGGGCGTTTTTGCTTTTCGCCTCCATCAGAAAAGCGGCCACCGCGTCCGGGAATCGAACCCGTGACCTCGTGCTCAGCAGCACAACGCCTTAGCCACTGGAGCCATCGCGGCGGGTTAACGTACTGCTCGTTAAGTGCTTGTTAACCCCCCGCTCGAACCAAGCGTTGCGAAACCATTTTTTCTTTTGTTCCTTTGAATGACAGCGGGAGCTATAGCTCTCACTCACGGAGGAAAGTACTGCAACTAGCAGTGCTGACTCGAACTACCAGAGGCATTTAGCCAACCTTAGCTGCTCGCGACAGATTTGACCTGCTCACGCACGCTGTCGAACGATCGAGAATACATAAACAGGCTCGTACGAGGCAATGGTGTTAAAAAGTGCAATACATTTACACGCGCGTACACTGATTCGAAGTGTGTGACATTTGCACTTTTGTCCGTTTTTGGCCTGGGAAGCTCCTACTATAGGGGGCGGCGATAGCCCTATCCCAGTACGAGGCTTCGGGCAACTTCGCGTGTAACATCTCTGCCTACTCACAATACACTTGATTTTCGAGTATTCCGCCGCAGAAAAATTCACTTAAGAAGGCAATAAAGATGTAGCCATCACACAAGGGTGCCGATTTTATTAATTTTGTATGGTGGTATATAAAAATGCCGAGTTGTCCATGTTATGAGAGGAAATTTCCCATCGTGGTGAATCAGTGGCAAAAATGTCGCGGTGCTGATCCCCACATCCCAGATTAAATTACGCGCGCTGTTGTTCGTTCGGTCCAACGAAAACGCCGGCGCGTACGAGATTTCGGCGAACCCCTGTCCACAGGTGGTGTATAGTAATCCGTAGCCTCCCACTATATGGCCGGCCTCGTGGCGCAGGCGAGGCTTTTGTGGGAAAAACCATAGCTTTGTTTGTTTCTTGTATGCTGGAGAAAGGATTAGTCTTCATTGGTCGATAGGAATGGAGAGAATTTATGGAGAGTGGAAGTTTGTGGAAACTGTAATCGGAGCAGTCAGGGTCAGTACAAGGAAGGTGGTGCTACTCTGTTAGGACGAATACCTTGAAACCTAATGGGCAGGGTCAGTAACTAAAGCAATAATAAGGAAGAAAGGAAAAAAATAAGCTAAAAAATGAGGTTCGATATTATAAGCCAAACCAATTGTCTCTAGTCTAATTCCAACATGGGACAGTGTAATCTGAGGGCATTCGATCCCGTCCGCAGCAGCTGTTGTTTGATGAAGGCGAGAAATAGAAACGCCAGTGTCCAGATTTCGGCTCGCGGAACAGAAACCCGGGTGGTCAAAAGTATTCCGAAGCCCTCCGCTACGGCGCGCATTGTAGGCCAGGGGTACAGCTTCAGGTCGTTATATCCTCAAATTCCATTTTTGATATATGTGAGGACAAATGTGCAGACTACTAAATCTTTTGAAGACACATTCGTGCGCCCGTTGCTTTTTGCTACGCCTCCTAACGAAGTACACATGGGCCGTTATTTTATAACCAACCTGGTTGCTGCTGTTCCTGGCATGATAGCGTTATTATTCTCCTGAGGCTCAGGGGCAATCTCGCGTGCACGGCAGCTATTGCACCGCTCCTCCGCATTGCTTCGAAACGCCCGGCAGCAGCAGGAAGCACGTTCAATGATTCCTTTGTAAAGAACCTAGCGACAAAGCGATTCCGAATGCATTCCCAGCTCTTTAAGCAAGTGTATCAATGCTGCAAATGAAACATGTCGGGAACCATGCGCCAAAGTGCTTACGCATTCAAAGGCCCTTGTAACAAGTACAACACGCAACCTTTCAAGTACACAAACATAGTGCTTAGAGTTTGTACGTTCCGTGCTCTTCTTTCATCCTTGGAGAGTGCCGTATTGCCTCTATAAGATGATTCTATCGGGTTTCATGCCCATAGGCGTGCGCACAGGGGGGGCAGGGGGGGCGGCCGCCCCCCCTAATCATCTGAAGGGGGCGCCAAATTTGCCCCATGCCTTGCCGATGTAACACATGAAAGTAAAATTAGTGCTCAGAAATATTTTGTGTGTGTTACAATTCCATCACATTGAAATAAAAATTTTATAACCATCCCTCTTTGCACTGCGTTCGCACCGCAAGGCCTTCAGTGAGAAGAGGTCGGGAGTTGCTCGGGGGGGGGGGGGGGGGGGAGGGGGCGCAGCGGTAAGACTTTGCCCACCCAAATTGAGAACTCTGCGCACGCCTATGTTCATGCCGCCATTCGGCCCTCAATATCGACATGGTGCGGTACAGAAAGAACTCCAGCATGTATGGGCGGGCGGCGTAATGACTAACGTGTTTTGCTATGTCATCCCTAACTCTGCTGTGGCCTTTGAGAGGAACATAAAATTCGAGAGCCCATGACAGCGCAAGAGTTTGATGCATGCGGCTGTTTGCGAGGAAGGGCAGCGCTTAATTGGAGATGCAGAGTGTGGAGGCTAATGGGGGCAAGCGATGTTATTCTTCTTTATGGGCGTTGGCTGGCGGCGCTCAGAATTGTACATTGAGATCCAGTGTAGCCGCGGATCTCTTTACGAGCCCGAATACGGCGCTCAAACCCCTAGCATTTCTGTTGCTTAACCGGTAGCCTGTTGGTTCATTTCTCGGAGTTGTGGGATTGTTTCAACAGCGGATCTGTTTAAGCTTTAGCTTGGTCCGGTAGCGTTAGCAAAAAAAAAAAAAAACAACAACAAGAAACCCCCCGTGTAAACGATGCACCAACGCAGGTAGGGTATTGAAACAGTGAATCCGGCTTTCGCGCCTCCCCTAGTGCGATCACAAGGGGCGTATGCGTATGCGCACCCTTTACTGTACTATTTGAAAGGCGACAACCTTTTGTGGGCTACAAAACGCGAAGAAAAGTTGGCGCAGCTTGTACTATTGGTGAAAGGCTGGAGAAACAGCGGAGCTGGGGTCGACCTCGCTTGTTCCCCCCTGGGATCCGCTGTCCTTGTGGGGGACTGACCTGAAGGGCCTTGTAAAATCCGGCTAAACTTGGTCTCACCCCCCAACCTACCAAGCCTACCTACCAGGCCTCGGCCTCACCTTCCAAGAACATCGCAAAACCAGCAAAACTTAGCGAAGCCCAGCAAAACATACCAAAGCTTATCAAAACGATCATGTTACGTACATAAAAAACAAAGCCATGCGCACCTTCGGGTATCTGAGAAGGACATTGAAAACGTCTACAAAAGAAATCAAACTTCTAGCCTACAAAACTTATGTCCGACCAATATTAGAGTATGCCTCAGTGGTCTGGGATCCTCACACACAGGTCAATATCGCAAAATTAGAAGGCATACAACGAAAAGCCATCCGATTTGTCAACAACAGTTACAGTTGGCGCATATCACCCAGTGTGCTTTTAGAAAACGCCAAGTTAGATACTTTACAGTCTAGAGGTATTATGACAGGCAAAAACGTATGTACCTAATTTTCAATGACAAAACAGGCATACATAAAAATACGTACATGGAACCAGTAATTGCCCGTTCTACACGCTCACAACACTCTAAAAAACTAAAAGAATTCTCTTGCAGAACGGATGCCTTTAAAAATTCTTTCTTTCCGAGAACCATTCGTGAGTGGAATAGGCTAAGAGCAGACATTGTGGAATGTGCGTCCCTTGAACCTTTTCTATCAGCGTTAAAAAAATAACTCTTGATTTACGCCCCCTCGTTCGTTCTTTTCCTGGACTATCATGTCGTGCGCGCACTGCGCCGCAACGCCTACTACTTGTCCTGCGCCGGTTTCTAAAAGTGCTATTTCAAAAGCGAATTATGTGGTCAGTGTGTTATCTTGTCGTTAAGGACAACGACGCATTTATTCTTGCTTATCCCTTGTGTTGTGCAGTCCTGTTGTGAAATTTTGCTTCTCCCCGGCTTGATTTTGTATGAGGTGCTGTATGATTCGCTGGCCGTACCCCAGTGAACTGCTTTCATATACATGTTCATCTATCTTGTGTCATCTGTATACTGTATCGTTCACTCCTGCCAAGGACCTTGCTACAAAGGTCGGCAGTATTACAGAAATAAATAAATAAATAAATAAATAAATAAATAAATAAATAAATAAATAAATAAATAAATAAATAAATAAATAAATAAATAAATAAATAAATAAATAAATAAATAAATAAATAAATAAATAAATAAATAAATAAATAAATAAATAAATAAATAAATAAATAAATAAATAAATAAATAAATAAATAAATAAATAAATAAATAAATAAATAAATAAATAAATAAATAAATAAATAAATAAATAAATAAATAAATAAATAAATAAAACAGGAAGAACCTGTCTCTCCAACCTTGCACTACTAGTACAAGCTGCGCCAACGATAACTTGTCCTTTAGTGATGCAGCGTTCAGGAGTTGCATTTTAGGCACCATTCACTGTCCATTGAGTAAGCGTATAGCAACCCGCCGTGGTGGCCTTTTTTGCGATAAAGATAACAAAAACAATCGACTGTGGGGGTAAAAATTTTACCCCAACTTAAAATTTTTATACGCTTTAAATTATGTCATCACCCTCGTCGACGGGCTTGTCGACGGGCTCGTCGGTCAAAGTTTCCCAGCAGCTGCCGAATTACATTCGTCGGCGGCACTGAAGCAGATCGACACCATAGGGAATGCGACGCCAGCCGGGATTCTCCGGCGGCAACGTTAAAAAGCATGTTTTTCAGGGCGAGAAGTCTTCAATGGATTCATACAAAATTGTTTTGTAACTAACTGTTGCTGTATTGACCACCAAGGCTACCGAATCAGTTTCTTCGTGTGAAATACGTAGCCAGGCTGATGCATCCACACTACTGAACACGAACTCAAGTAATCACCTAACGCCTGGCACCGCTTAGTAAGCTCGCCATTCCAACCAATAACAAGCAGTCCCAACTTCTTACCGTTCCGGGATTCGCAGTGTCTCCATACAGGCTATACTCGTCACGGCGATTGCTACTTTTTTGACGCTTAATAAGCGAAAGTGGCCGCATTGAGCGCCACAAGAAAAGACTGAGGCGCGTGTGACGTGACAGAAAACGACGAAAATCCGGTGCTACCCGCACACCGTTTCGTGCGCCCCGCTCTGATAGCAGCGCCACAGCCTTAGCGCACGTCCGCTCCTCCATTTGGCCGCCTTTCTCCGCATCGACGGAGGCAGACATAAAGGCACCCTCTCCCTTTTCCCCATCCTCCCATTTTCGCCCAGGATTAATGATCCTGTCGGACTGCGCGTGCGGCTTAATAAACTCTAGAACGCGGAGGTAAATAAAAGGGGAGGAAAGCGAAAACGGCGGAAGTGCTATGCACGGGGGGCGGACGAAATATTATATTCATGGCATTGTCTCTCCTTCACATCCAGCTCACGCAGGAAGAACGCCGAATAAGATTAGCTTTTCTCTCTTATACGTCCTTTTCTGTATTGCCTTCTGTCAACCGATGGCCGTGTGTATGCCTCTCACTCGCAGTTTTTGGACCCTGCGAGCAAATTAGTTTTGAAGCTCGCACGTTTTTTTCGTACCCCTTTTTTATTTTTAGGCGGCGTTTTTTGTAGGGAGGAAGGGGCCTGTTCTTTCCCTCTTTCCTTCTTCGCCGGTTCGACTGTCTGCTTTTCATGAATGTATTGTTCCTAGGTGCTTAAGCCTTAAGTCTTTTTTCGGCGAGCGTTTAAGGCGAGCGTCTTCATTTTTCGCGTCTTATTTAACAAGACGTCGTCCTATTGCACCGGCGCCAGTTCATCAGACACGCAAGATGACGCTGATGTCACCCTCTTGCTTTGGCATCTTTGCACTGGTCGTTCGCATACCAGAGTAGAGAAGGTGTGTTAACAGAGCTGTTTAGGCTCGCGGTTGCGCCAACAATGAAGAAGAGAAAAAAATTGGCCGCGTATCTGCTACTGTCGTTGCAAATGTCGTCAAAAGACGATAGTCTTTGTACACATTTGCCAAGAAAATGCCCCTCTTTGCTTTTCCGCTCACCTCTCATGCTGTTCCTGAACCGTCGCGCTCATTCCAAGGTAAACACAATAAAGGTTTGCGCAAGGCGATTTGAATTTACCGCGTTCCACTGCTACAGGCCGGGTTCCTCGATGCCAGCGCTGCAGTACGGCGGAGACGCGCGTGAATGGAGGCGGCCGACTAGAAGGTTTATAGAGCCGCGTGGCCATGCTCCACGTGCGTTCGTGCGTTCCAAGCAGAACGTGGAACCTAGCTAGTGGAACCTTTCGTTGCTGTTGCCGCGTGATTTTTCATATGCCGCCAGGAGGCGGCGGTTTTCTGCAGTAGATGTAGAATATCATTTGCTATCGAAAAACCAAGCATCCATGAATTTTTTAATAAAGGAACACAGTAAATATCCCTTGTGTACTCATTTCCTGTCGTATATTTGCGTAATATCTTGTTCTTGTTCAGCAAAGTTGACAAGTATGAACATATAAACCGGGTTTAGGCGTTTACATGTGGCTGTGAGTCTATAAGAATATTGCGCAATATCAAGTTTACTTTGGCCGGGTGGCTGAATCGAGTCACAGACAGACAGACGGACAGACAGACAGACAGACAGACAGACAGACAGACCAAAATTTCTGGATTTAAGCAGCCCAAGAAAGACTATCGTCTTTAAAAAATCACCAAGGAAACATCGAGTGCACGTGAATGTGCGTGTGCGTCTTGTGCGAGCGCCCGGCGGCATGTATCCACGTGGAGGACTGCCCAGGAATCGGGCGTAAGGACGGCTAATGCGCCCGCTACACAAAACTGTAAATTAGAAACTTAGGCATTTGAAAGAAGAAAGACCATTAATGATAAGCGATTGAGCAAACTGTGTCGCCGAAAAAACGACCGTCGTCTACTCTTCTCGTCACTGCCTCTGTATGGCTAGGGGCAACCACACGCGCTCATAAAACTCCGAGCCACCACGTCGGTGGTGGCAGAACTGTTTCCATCTCTGGGCCACGCGCACGGGGATTGCACGACCGAAGAACATCCGGACGCCTAAAGAAGAGCGGCTGATCGGTAAGCACGCTGCGCTGCCAAGCTAGAAAGCATTCTCTCAGAAGAACAAGAAGAAGCAGTATTGCAGGTCTTGTACGGCGAGGGAGCGCTCGACGAAGAGTTTCCGGCGGTGGACGAGGAGGTATATGAATAGTGAAGAGGGAGCCGTACAAATAAAGCACTTATGTACTTTAATTTGCTGCGACGCCCCTTTTCTGATGGAAGCGAAAAGCAGAAACGCCCGTGTTTACGAGATTTCGGCGCACGTTAAAGGAGCCATGAGGACAAAACATAAGTTCGGTTCATTCGAAAGATTGCCTCGATAGTATCCTACTGACACCACTGTTAACGCACACTTCGCCCAAATAAGCTACATATTTAGGAAAAAACGGAATGGCCATGTGACCCACCAGCTCATTTCCCGCAACAGAACCTATGATGTCATATATGAGCCCAGCTGTGCGATTGGCTGAGGACGGAAAAAGAAAACTCAAATAAGGCACGGCTTATAGGCTTTTCAAACGAACTATTTGCGCTTAAGTGTAATGCATAGTCATTTTACAGTAGTAAGAATGGTGCGGTAAACAATAAAAGTTACGAAAACGCACGTAAGCATAGAAGTACCGATGCGCACTGGTGTTGGTAGTGGGCGCACTATGCTCGTTTTAGCTGTACAGCACTCCGCCACTTTGAAGTTGTTTTACAAGACACTGGACGATTGGCGTAAGCGGCGTTGTCTTACGTCACCCTGTTTGTCGAGGATACCCCAGGTTTCACGAGACGATCGCTGTTTACAGTAACAAAAACAAGCCGAATGCAAATACGCTCAAAAACAAAGCAACGCTTCGTGGATGACTGTAGTAGCGCCATCTTGGAGGGCAGACGGACAGCAAGTCCGCAAACTCGAATGACGCAGTGGCAGTTCACTTGAATACATGCGGTTATGACGTCATTGCCGACATTACGAAAACCCACGATTTGGCGGGAGAATCAAAATTTTAACCTAAATTGATCAATTTCTCAGTGAATACGGCATCATTTGCTGCCGGACCAGCCCTGGGGGCACTATAAAACGCGAAATATTTCGAATAAAACCAACTTGTATTCTGTCTTCATGGCTCCTTTAAAGATTTCCAGATGGTCAAAATTAATCTGGAGCCCGTTACTACGGCGCACCTCATCGCCTGCGTTGTGTCGGCGCGTTTACCCCCCCCCCCCCCCCTGCCCCCCCCCTTCCGCAATCAATCAAATACTTTTATTTGCGTTTGATTTGGTCTTCTCGGACTTAAATGGCGCTCTTCGAGTTCAGCTTAGTGAGACGAGCACAGCTCTGCATTGCCATCAGGCTTGCGCCATTGTGCAAGCTGTTTTTCCAGTATTTTCTCGGTAAGTCATTGCCGCGTGCAGCATACATCAATTGAAGCGAAAGTGTATAGATGAGTGAACTTCATGTGCAAGTTTTAATATGATTTAAGACATTCTTCTGCGGTTAGTTTCTTGCCTCTTCCAATCCCCATGTTTTTAAAGTTCACTCTTCGTCTTGCAGCCATCTAGCGATGCGCTATCGCCACCGCCGTCGCTAGGTGGCCCAGGAAGGCGCCGTCATCGGGCCTTTCAGTCCGGAATTGGGCAATCCAGGAGATTGTTTTCGGAGAAATCCCCGGTACTAAAGCTTCGTGTCGGTGCCGCTCATTTCTTCGAAACGCTGAGTAAAAACAGAGGCTCGGGGCATTGAGCCTACGTGCACGACGTGATGCTGAGGGAGGAGCCGAACAAAGAGGAGAACGATTTCGTTTACCCCTGATCGGCGGCGGCAACCGAGAACAAACGTGAGCACACCGCTGCCGCCGCCCCTCGCAAGGCATCGCCTGTGGCCACCGCGCCGTTTGCTCTGCAACGCACGCATGCCAGGTCGTCCGCCTATCTCCGCCAGTGAGCCTTCGACAGAGTGGCGGCATCTACTGGTACCGCTATTTTGCCGAAACTATCCCATTAAAGGCACTCGAAGCAGAGAGACACGGGGATAGAAGGAAGAAAATAATTTAAGGAGGGATGCAGGAGAGATAAGGTCGTTAAGCAGACAATGACCCTTGTGCAGATATCAGGTTGAGAAAGAAAAAAAGGGGAGAAAGCGGTAATATTGCAGAAACCGCTACGCTAGCTGTCTGCGACACGCGAGCGCTTCGCTTTGCGGTAGCTGTCATTATTGGCCCTAACGCCCCTCCACTTTCTTCCCTTACTCTGCACACTCACTCCCAGACGACCGCGGAAGAGGCGGCAGTAGCCTTAGCCTTGACCCTCAGGCCGCCCCCCTCAATCGTAATCTCCGATTCCAAAACGGCCGTCCAAAATTTCGCCAAAGGAATGATCTCGCCTTTGGCCCTCAAAATCCATTTTCAAAATTCTCCCCCCACCCCAGTCGAGCTGGTATGGACTCCGGCCCATACGGGTGTGGGGGGGGGGGGAGGGGGGACATGGCAGCACACAGGGCCGCTAGAGAGCTCACCGTCCGAGCTGGTCCTGGCCTTGAGCTTCCACGGAGCCCTATCAGCCCGCGATAGACTTGTTACCTTCAACGACATAACCTCGCACTACCGCCTCTTCCGCCGCCAACTACCCCAACCCGCTCCGACCTTCTCCAATGAAGAGGAATGCCTATGGCGACTTACCCAGACACACGTACTCCCCTGCCGATATCGACTTCACCTAATCTACCCTTCTTTGTACCCCACCCCTTTGTGCCCCGACTGCGGGTCCCTCGATACCCAAGACGGCGCGTGGCTTTCGCGCATGTGGATTTCGTGGATTTCGCGCATGTGGCAGCGCCCCCAAATTTCGTGGATTTCGTGGATTTCGCAGATTTCGTAGATCCACGGATTTCGTGGATTTTGCGCGTGGATTTCGCGCGTGGCTTTCGCGCATGTGGATTTCGTGGATTTCGTGGATTTCGCATGTGGATTTCGTGGATTTCGCGCATGTGGCAGCGCCCCCATAACCTATCCCCCCCCTTTCACAGACGGAGAGCACTGGGCGAACGCGTTGTGCAGCTCGGACCGTGAGGTCCAGGCTAAGGTCAACCAGCGAGCTGCAGTGGTCACCGGCCATTTACCGCCGCCGATCACCCGCCACCCAGACTAGCCCCATGGGGCTCAAATAAAGTTTTTTTTCTCTCTCTCTCGTGTATGACACCCACGGAGCTACTGCTTTTAATATCCAGTAAAATTAATTTATCAATACTCCCGATGTTGCCTTCAGTCGTTGTGAAATGGTCGATCTCTCCACAATTTTTTTTGTAAATTGCAGCTGCGGGGCTGTCTGAGTGTACACTTCATCCATGAATGCTGTCCATGTTTTAGTCTTCATGGTTGATTGCTGGTATCGATAATAACGGTCCTTATGAAGGGTTTACGATGCAATCACTGAATGAACAACCAGTGCAGCACGCAAAATGACTCATATTTTAGCACTTGGGTCAGCCATGAGTGCAATTGTGTGGCTACCAGGTCATTCTGGTACAACGGGCAACGTCGTATCCGATGCGGCGCCAGAGAAGCCCATGACCTAAAGTGCGCCGTTGGAAGCGCGTTTTCCAACGCGGACAGCTAAGCAGCTGTGTTTGACCTGCTTCGAACGATCCTCTGAAAAGGTATGCGGCTGTCCGTGTGATAGACCCCAAGTGAGATTTCCGGCATCCGTGGAGTCTGTCCAAGCGCACTGAAATCGTGCTACACCGTCTTCCATTTAACGTTGCCTACACCCGAAGCTTCTTGTTTAAGCTGGGCTGGGTAGAGCTGCAATTGTGTCCAGTGTGCTCTGCTACTTAAAATATTAAGCAAATTTCAGCCGCTGCCAGCGATATGTTAGTCAACGGGCAACAGCGTCGAATGCCCTTATGCAACATGGACGTCGAAGCACTCTGGAACTTTCATACTTCCTCGACCCTGGCGAAATCCTGGCGAGGCAGTCCTGGTGGACAAAACTTCGCTTAGTTTTCTTGCGGAAACAGGGCTTGAAGAGGTCCTGTGAACCCTCTGAGCATATACATTTTATGTATGTGTACATCTCCCTTCCCCTCACCCCTTTTTATAATTTTTCTTTTTCTCTCTCGACTTCCCCCTCCATCTCACTGTATTCACCTCCATCTGGAGTAGCAAGCCCTACCGTTAGTGGGGCTGGCGTCCGCAGATTTCATTAAGGTTGTTCTTTCTGTCTGTTTCCGCTCGCCAGAAATGCCGAAACTTTCTCCCGCATTTCCCCCACAGCCGGGAACGCTGATTGGCTGCAGCAATTAACTGCGATAGCGGCGCCGTAGTCGTTAGCGCCAGCTGCGTCATTGAGGCTGCATTAGAGTCACAAATTTACATCAGAGTGTCTAAAAATGGCAACGAGGATTGAAAGGTAAACAAGAGAAAAAGGAAGATATTTTATGCATGTTTGTGCGGCTTCTGCCTTAAGCATAGGTGCAACATTTCGTTTATGTTGTCGTTAATGCGTAGCCTAGCGATTTCGCGCTTCAATGCGCGACGTCCGGAAGCGTATTAAGGCCCATTGTATGGCGACTGACGATTCGACTTGTTTTTTCGGGACAGGAAGCAGTATCTTGATCTGTTTTGTTTTTCCCTATCCTGGTACGAGGCCGTACCGCTCTTTTTTTTTTTTTTTTGGTCTTTGCTTCGTAACTTCCAGCTAGGAAATGAAAGAGACATGCATCGCCCACAAATGACACTGACGAAATTCGAGCGACAAACAAGGTGACTGTGTGTAGTCATGTTGTCCCCCCGACCTGCAACAACGTTCGCATCTCGGTGGCAGAACAATCTATGCGGGAGACGCCCGTGACGCTGCCATGACTCCTTCGGAGATATCTTTGTCTTCGAAGGCCACTGGCTAGAGTTGACGGCTGTTGCGGCAGGGAATAGAGAAAACAGAAGAAAGAATGGCCTAAACCGCATCGACCACCGCGTATGTAAGGATAGAGCTGCAGCCGTGGGGCGGTGGGGTGAACTGATGGCGGAAAGAGCGCTCCAATCGGATGATTGCGCAACACCAATATTTATTCGCGTGGTCCGAAGCAAATAGGATTTTGGGAGGAACATCCCAGGGCCGTTTCCACCAATGTGTATTTCCCCCAGCCTCCGCACCCCGTGCTCTGTTCCCCCGCCTTTGTCGCCTCCCCCATCCTTCTCTCGGATAATCTTTTTCTTGATCCTTTACGTGACTTGACTTCCTGTCTGTGGCCGTCTGGCTGTTCTTTGGCCTCGGGCCGAGTGAGGACAGCAGCTTCGTAGCTTTAATCCGCTTCTTTCCCGCTTTAACCTATAGGCGTGCACGTGGACTTGAGTTCTGCACGTAGTGCGTACGTGTGGTAGCTAGATACTAAATGTGTACCTGTTACTCTGACGGTCCCTCAGGCGTCTGTGGAAGCTACAAGCTGCGTTTCGGCTGTGAGGCACGTTCTATAGTGCAAACCGACGTGTTAATTATAGACTGCCTCGATATTGTAGACGTCATAACGTTACAGACATACTCGACATACTTGAAGTTCTCATGATTCTTGTAGACACGCTTGCTTTTCTTACGGTAATGACTGTCGATGCGGGTGGTTATAGAACGCACTCGGGTACCACGGTGGACATGTCGACTAACAGCGTGTTCGTCTACCGGAGTACCCGCTTGCCAGCAATTCTATGAAGGGGAAAGCAAGCCGGCGTGCGTGCCGATACTTGAATTTCGCTTCATCAAGAGAGTAGCCAGAGCCGCCAGGATTCAAACCCATGACGTCATGCATAGCAGCGGGGGGTGGGTGTTTTCTGTAGTGGCGTGGAAAGCGACTATCCGCGTTCGAAATGATGTTTAACGCTGCTGTTACCTGTGATTGCTGCTATTACACCTTTACAACACGTATTCACAGCTCTCTTTAACGCACAATGCAGCAGGGCCATGTTCTGGGATCGCTATTTTAAGTACAGAGCACTTTATGGGCTCGCCTTGTCGTCCTAGCTCGCTTACGGTCGATGTCAAGCGACTGCCGGAATCAGGCGGCGCAGTGAGATAACGGACCCAAGTAGAGCGTGGTGTACCGTTCTCAGAGAGTCAGGCTGAGGATTCGAAAACCACGCTATTTCAACAGTCATAATCATTCGAAACTCATGATGCGCTGGTGCTTATCATACATCTCCCCGTTGTTTAGCGTAAAGAAAACTGCAGGTACATTTCAGGCAAAGTCTGTGTATATAACCGGGAGTCCCCGCGTTCATTTAGTTAGGAACGCTCGTTGGGTTGGTTTTTACGATGGTAAGTGAAAAAAGCGGCCGCGCAAGAAAAAAAAATTGGCGCGTTTGAAATGCCACAGAAAGGCTCCAGCCACGCTATAAAAAAAAATGTGCGTTCGAAATGCCACAGAAGGCTACAGCCGCGCAAGAAAAAAATGGCGCGTTCGAAATGACGCAAAACAGCTCCAACATACGAAATTTTCTTTTTATACGTCCTACATTTACCCTGCATACTAAAATATTCCCTAGGCCTACGGCAGGCTGTTGATACAGCTTCAATTTTCACGGGTTAAACTATGGATTAATTACGAGTAACAACAGAGGACAAACTTCCAAGCGTTTTGGCAGAGTTCATTAACAATTAACCCACAGATAACAGTTAAAAACCAAATATATAGTGTTTTGTTCCAAAACAAAGCAACTACATAGTTAAATATCTACATTGAGTGTGACATTCACAATAGAAACAAACATAAAAACATTTGCTCCAAGTTAGCATACCGCAGCCATATATTACTGCATGCTCGCGATTAAAGGAGCACTGACACGAAAATTTTATGTTACACTTTTGTTGCTTTTATCGATGCTTAATGGTCTGGCGAACCTGAAACAGCACTGCAAATACTTCAGCGCGCGATAGTTAATTACATTTAACGGCCTGAAAATCATTTGCTTCAAATTCCCGCGCTTTCATCTCGAACGGCGCATATGACAGCCTCCCGGTTTGACCTCACCGCTTTGTGCGTACGTCACCGGCGCCCGCTTGAGAGGGTGTTGCGCCCGCTCGCCGCTCGTGGGGCCGCGCGCGTGAAGTGACGTCATGAGTTTTTGGCGAGCGCTGTCGCGTCATTTCTTTTTCCTCTCCTGGAGTGATGTCACGCTGATGTCCATTTGCTGAGTGCCGCTCCGCGCGCTGCTCCGTCGGCGCGATAAATGCGATCCAATTGAACTATGTTCTTCGCGTCGCAGGCCGCTCATATTTCAGCCAGAGTATTTTGTTGAGTGAAGGAAGCGAACTGTGCAATAATATTAACGCCTAAAATTGGTGTCAGTGCTCCTTTAATTCGATTTTCTTTATCTCCGTATACTTTCATACATAGCAATCTAAGTCACAGCGTTTAGACTAGGGCTGACAGATTTGTGGCAAACTTGGTGCCTATAACCAGGCTGCAGAAATGTGCTATTAGAAACAGTGTATATTCAGCATATACACTCCCGCATAAACCTTTCCTTTTATCAAATGGCATCTTATCATCTGGTTCTGTGTGTAAATTAAGATTAGTCCAAGGAATTCGAGAATTGTGGCACCGAATGCTTCACTCACTGCGAGCAATTCTTGACTCTTCGAAAAATTGTACCAGGGCTGCTGTAAATAGCGAAACTATTTACCTGTGTGCCGGTATACCTAAAAAAGATTGAAGATATTTATTGGGGCTTTATTCTATAAAAGCGTTTTTATGATGATAAAATGAAATACAATTTCTTATCCCTTTTAATGCTTTTGTTTCTCATCTGGCGCAGCGAGATAGTGTCAAGGTGCGGCTAACATAGCCACTACAATTAAAGGGGCCCTGCAACATGTTGGTCAACTTTCCTCTAAATCTTAAATGGTTCCTGAACATAGTCAACAAACATATTTAGTACTTTTTAGCCCATCAGATAACTTGGCGACCTGCACAAATGATTTTTGTCTCTGTCCCGAGTCTTATCTTTCTATGAGTGCTCAATTTACGTCATTACAGCAATGTAGCGGCTATTGGCCGCTTCCTTTGTGTCGCAGTAATAAGCGCTTTCGATAGCCATTCTGAAATAAAAACCGCAATGCAAAAAAAAAAAAAAACTGAAGGCGAATAGTTTTGCTGCGACGACCAAATCACGCAGTGCCGCTCCGTGTTCGCGATAACTAAACCTTTCACACTGATTCCAGACGTGAAGAAAAGAGCAAAAGCGCTTATCAGAAGTGTTGCAGAGTCCCTTTAAAACAGACACGCACGCTCTCTCTTTCTCTCTCCTTTCCTAAGTGCCTGCTGCATGCACCTAAAGCTCGACGAGAAATAAATTGGGAGGTATTCTTGCTCGTTGTTTGGCTTGTGCAAGCAGTACGTAGTGTTGTGTTAATACTTTATTAAGTGCTTGCATTTAATTTCTGGAGGGAGTATTGGATCAATGTTTGCTGTCTTATGTTGTGCACTTCTAAAAAGTAGTTTAGCGTTGTCGTAAATGCTCTAAATTCTCATTCTTGAATTTTTTTGTTTTGTTTAGCTGTACTTTGCCTGGTGCTATTTTCAAAAGCTGTCTTGTTCATGGGCCGGACACTAGCTAGCCACGTGGCTATCGTTTTAAAAACCCCTATGCGATTTCATGTAGTGGGATAAGGAGAGGAATGAATGCAGTGATTTGGTTAATCATATAGCAAAACAAAACACAGACCGTGATATCTTAAGCTAAATCCGGGTGCTAACAAATGAATAACAAATAAATCACCCAATCAAGAAAAATAATTGAAATACCCGAATAAAAATAACGGGCTCCTTTAGTTGTCCATCCAGTTTTCGGAAATCCGTAGCGAATTTTCGTTTGTGACAAATAAATCGGATCCATTAGCATTTCTCTTCTTCTTCTCCTCTTCTTCTCTTCTTCTCAGTTATCTAATCTCTCCTTTTGTGTTGTACAGAACGACAACCCAAAGAAGGGAAGTCGCTGAGATCGATTTGAAGACGACTGGGATGGTTAGAAACAAGTCGAGGCAAGCCTTCAGGCTGTTGCCGGATCATTTGCTTTCCTATGGGCGTTGTTTATTACCGGCCATTGTGACAGGGTCCCTTAATAGGGGTCCACAGATCCGCCGCATCGTGCGCGTTCTCCCTTTCCGCGTAGAGCAAATGAATTGAACTTTGATCTTTGCACAAGTATCGCTGGGGATATAGAAGATTTGGAACACGGGCAGGGAATGACGACCCCCACTTAGGCAGCTGCTGGCGCGGACCATCTCCTTTCCGGAAATGCGGGGTTTACCATCCCGCTGTAAGTGAAGGGGCAGCAGAAAATGCACTCGGCCGGCCATTTTTTTTTTTTTTTTCACAATGGCTTTCGAGCGCACTTCCTGTGACCTATTAGAGCAGATGCCCTGCCTCTCGTAAGCTGCGGTAAAAAGATAACTGCTCCGCAAACGGCTGGAGGAAAACTGCGTTCTCCTTCCTCTCTCAATGGCCACTTCGACAGTGCTGTAGAACTTCCGTAGCCATCTGTAGAACTTCTGGGAGCAAATGGCTTTAGCAGATTTCGCGTGGCAGATTGCATTTTTCTCCTGCGCTATTTGCTGTTCTTTGCTTTGTTTCTACTTTACTTATCGTTTCTATCGCTCATCGAAGTTATTTGTTTTATCATTTCCAGTTCCGCCGCTTTGGGCATAATCTAGTTCCACCGCACTTTCCTTTTTGAAGCAAAGCTTTCTACCTTTACCAGTCAACCGTTCTTTCGTGGCGTGCGGGACAACAAACTCCCACCGCGGTGGAAGCGGTGACGGGGGGATGGGCGGAGGGAGGGTTTCACTCACAGCACACTGTAGATGGCACGTGGCGAAATTTACCCAGCGTTCCCCGCGCGCCGGAGGTGCTCACCTCGGCGGTCGCGTCGGGGGGACCATTCCGTCGGCTTCGGCGTCTGCTCTGCGACGGTACTTTTGGGCCTGTTTTGGAGAAGCTTCGGGTCTATTGCGCACTTCCTTCGCACCGCTTGATTAACTTGTTCGACAGCACCTCCTGGCTAACCCGGACCTGATGGATTTGTATGGTCGTACGGCAAAGATACGTTGATGATTGGTTTCCAGGGCGGGAAAACAAAATATAGAGACCACATACAAGACATCTGGCTGCTGGAGAAACGCTAAAAAACTCACTAGTTGCCACGAATGAGACTCCGCTTTCTAAATTGGTGAATACCAATTCGGTTGGGTTTTAACAGGTTTACAAAAGGCGAAAGGGGCAAGTGGTTCTCATAAATAACGATTTAAAAGTTTTCTCAGTTTTCTCGCAATACTCAAACTTATGAAATTAACTAGTTTAAATCGGTACAATATGGAATAACTAAGCTCACATTTCGAATTGTTTCGGTGTGTGCGTTTGTGTGGCGTGGTGGTGTAGCTCCGAGCTAGCACATCAGGATGGCTAGGTTCAGCTGTCTCACCCTTCGGAAGACGCTCCTCTCTGTTTTCTTTATCCCGACTTCGGAACGCCGCCCCAGCGAATTCCAGGTAACGGCTGGCAGAATGTCTGGTTTCCCTCTATGTAGATCTACGTGTATGAATTCAAGTGACGTAGCATGGGCAATTGTTGCGGGTGTCGTTTAAAGCTTTGCTTTCCAACCACCTTCACTGCATGTATTGGAGCCAATTTTTTTTCGTGCTGTCCCCACCTTCTTCCCTATCCCCGCCCCCCTGGGGATATCAAAGTTGAGCCTCGCGTCGAATTTCTGTCACGAACATTTCAAAAGGTCAGGCAGCGAACCACAGTTCCTGTTCTTTGTCGTTGCTGCTGCTCCTGCTGCTGCTGTTGGTCGTGGATTTCGCTGATTCCGGCAACTACGTCCGTTTGCTGACCCCTGCCAAATCACCTGCTCCGTTATGTGCGTAGCCGGTAATGTATCCCGGCAGTAGCTTTCTCTGTTCTCTTTTACAGATGCGCGGTGGGAGCCCGGTTCCGCTAAAAAATCTTTAATGACAGGCAATCCGCTTAGTGAGAGGGCTACAACTTTTGCGTACGACACCGACGGAACAACGAACTAAATGCTTAGAAAACGAGATAGAAAGAAAGAAACAGACGAGAGGGAGAAATTACCAGGAATAGTTGTGAGAGAATGGCGGGGGATGTAAAGGACGAACGGGATGGAACCGGGAAAAGCGGGTGAAAGGAGACTTGGACGGACAGCCTTATCCATACTGCCCTCCATCCCCTCACCTCCTCTCCCTGCATCCTTCGAACCCACCCTGCTCGGAAACACGAGCGCGAAATAAACTTTGGCGGATCTCTGCGGTCGATCCCCCGATCCTTCCTCCTGGCCTCCTTTCTCGCTGTATACCCGAGAGCGTAAATCTCGGCGGGTCCGCAATAAACAACCTCGCGCTCCGGGCGTCAGGGCCAATCTGTTCAGCAACAGACAAACAGCGCGTTTCGAGCGAGAACCCGTGGGCAAGCGCATTGGTCCGTGCTCTCCCGGAAGGGATAAGCACTAATACTTCCGGAGACGAAGTGCACGTGAAGCTCCAATTACATATGCTGCGCTGCAACCTGATACGCTGCCTCGGGGGAATTGTTGTTCGGTCGCAAATATAGACACCATGTGTGCCTCCGCGTCCAGAGATTACGGGTCAAAAACAAGGAGGAACGTGGACGTAGTCATTAGGTAGAAAAGAACATATCGTTTCGCATAACCTCACCTAATTCCCCAGGGTCTGGAGTGGACCGAAAAAAAAAAACAACAACAACGAAACAGGACGCAGAATAGAAGAGTATTGAATAGCGGGAAGAGGATCAACTAAGCGCGTTAGTGTGGGTAGCACTTATTAGGACTTTTACCCGATCATGACCGGACTGGAGAGGGGCGCGCGCGGCCGTGACCCGATGAACCGAAGTTGTTATGAGGTGTAGAAGCAGCTAATATAGGATGAATATTTATGACCAATTTTGCGATGGTGGCGAAAGCATTTGAAGTCCCCCACGGATCTATCTCTTTATGCGTGCTTCACCTTCTCTAGGCAACCGACGACAATAAATTCCGCCGAGGCCACCACTTTTGTACTTTAAATGCCTTCGCTAGTACTAGGTCGGGTTCCTTCATTGTAGGGGTATTAATGTTGATGGGCGCATTAAAAATGATGAATAATATTATTAATTGTTACAATCATACTTTGTCTTAATGTTTACTTGATTAAGATGGGTGCTACCAGAGTCCTTCAATGCCTTTCTGGTCATGAAACTTCGCCGTCACGCTATGGGAGAGCTTTGTTCGCTACCACGCCGCGGCGCTGCTGTTGATCGGGGGGCAGCGGGGGGCGTGGTCAGAGCGCGTTTGGCAGGGAACGGACCACGCAGTAAGATAAAATAGACGCTCGCCGCCTCATCAGCAGTGCGCTTTCGCTTTACGTGTCGTGGGCCGCTCAAATGGACTTATCATTTTGTGAGTGGCGAAAAAATTTGGTGCGAACGGGCATGCTGCTACTGCGTTTCTGCCTGCCGGTCTGTCTGCAAAGCAGCGGCGGTCGCCCGATGCCCTCCGATCTGCGGTTGCGCCCCTCGCGGTAGCCTTTGTCCCCGTACAAAACTTGGCCGGGAGTTTCATGACCAGAGAAGCATTGAAGGACTCTGGTGCTACTTATCTCTCCGTTATACAGTTTTGCAAACGCGTTCGGTCGCAGACAACGCTGCTAAATGCAAGAAAAGGGAACATAATCTCCCATGGAAACTGCCGCTCGCAGGAATACAACCTTTGGCTCATTAGCGGTAGCCGACTAAACGACTTAAGTACGCAAAACTAGCATCCGGACAGCATTCTTAAGAAGCAAGCGGTCCTTAAAGAGACAAAATCTACCGGGGAAGGCATTTGGCAACTGAAAATCGGCATTAGATCGGCTCAATGATTCACCCAGGTCTGAAGTGTTCGGAAGGGAATACAACTGGGAGGAAGACAACGTCTACCGAATTGGCAATAAAAAAGCCAAGAAATTTGGAATAAATTTTAGGGAATTGTGAATTTTCCTACTAATTCCAAATGTTTATTTGAAAAAACAAATTATGAATGGTTCAAGTAAGGTTGCAGTTAAAAATAAAAATTCTGAATTGAAGAATGACTCCGAAAGTAAGAGAAGGAAGTCCCAGACCATTGGGCGTACTTGCGTGCGTGTGTAAGTCTGTATGCGTAGTTTTGTGTGTGCGCGGGCGTTGCGTGGCCGCTTGATGCCGGCAGTTTAATTCAGTAGCCCTCGTACTTCTCGCTCTGTTTGGATACGCCGTTCTTTGGTTAGGCTGTTTGAAGAGGCCGTCCCAGTCTTTGCTGTGTCCTTGCGGAGTCGCTATTGTAATCATTACTTAGCCAACTGTTATGTCGCTTCTACAGTTGTTTCTTCCGCCTGAAGTATGTATTTCTTGCTGGGTAGACAGCCGCCCGCCCTCATCGATGTGCTCTGACGTCCGCTTTGACGTCACAGGTAATGAGTATTACGTCACCTGCGACGTCATTACTCACGTTACTAGTGACGTTGCATATGGTAATATTTACGGTGATACCTAGCAGATGATGGCAGAGACCACTAGGCTGGATCTGCAAAGTGGGTGCAGCAATACGCGCTTCTCATCTAAAACAAGTACCTGAAATATTACCTTAATTTATTTTTCTTCAGCTTGATTGAATGTTCAACTTTCAGCGCTGCAGATTAGAAAAAGCAAGTAGAGTGAAACAATCGGCGTTGATTCGAACGGGCGTGCGAGTGATTGAGAACCTATACATCCACTCATGGAGTGCAGCAGTCCAGCCCTGCCTAAGGATTCGCTGATTTCTGACTTTTGGCAGAAAAAAGAAATCGAAGGAGATGGCTGACTATGTACATGAAGAAAAAAAAAAAACTAAGAGCGAACGGCCGGCTAGGAAAGAGACGCTGTACATCCGGCTCGCTCCACCAGCTCACTTCCGGTCGAGTGCGGTGAAAGGCGCCGCCTGGCGGTGACCGGGAGAGCGACGTAAGAGCCATTTGGCAAATGGCGGCGATCGTGTTCAAAGCCGTTGTACAGTGTACTAAAATTGGGTACACTGTAGCCGTTGTGAACAAAGTGTGTAAGAAAGCTCGGCGCCATCGGGATGACTGCCAGTCGTATTTTACCCGACGAGGCTGGGAAGCAGGGGAGCGGCGTCGCGGCGTTTTGCGCCTCCGCATTCCGCATCTTCTGTGCCGCATTTCAGGCTGGCCTCGCGTCTTCACGTCTCCCCTATTTCTTCTTAGAGATTTATTTGTGTCGGAGTGTGCTGTCTCGCTTCAAGCGGCCCATTGTGTCCAGACAAGGCACTTTGAATAACTCAGGAAGAACAGAGGGAAGAGCATTCGACCTGCCGGCGCCCCTTTACTTATAAATACCCTCGCAGATGAGATCAATGAGCAGATGAGATCAAGAAGTTTGCGGGGATAAATTGGTCACAGTTGGCACAGGACCGAGGAGGTAATTGGAGAATAATGGGAGAGGCCTTTGCCCTGCAGTGGGCGTAGATAGGCTGGTGATGATGATGATGATGATGACCCTCGCAGAACACAAAGCTGATCTTTTTGGTACTGGTATACGTTATGATCCCCATGATGCTACAGCAACCTGGAAAGGAAGGGGACAATGCGAGTTCCACTGGGACTTTGCCCTCTCGTGACACTTCTCCATTATTGGTTTTAACAATGCATGTAAAATTGGGTATCTTTTTTAATGGCGCCATTGTTCATCATAGTCTGGGCATGGTATGGTGTTCAATCGGAACGCATCCTGGAAGGATTACGTTACAACTACGCTTGTTCGTTATAAAGCAGACGTTTTATTATTATGACCATTGTTTTGCGCTGCACAGTGCACCCGTTTTTATTTTTTATTACTTTATATTGAGTAGAGGCGTGGTAAACCACGGGCCACGCTACCATTTCCGGAACTTGCGGTACTCGTGCAATGCTTTTTTTTTTCTCTGGGCAATTTCACCGGAAGACGAAATGTACAGGATGCCACAGTAAATACATTATGTTTCTTTGGTATTTAAAAACTACGCGTTCACAAAAACTTCCAACTGTTTTTTCACTTCATTGTTCATCGGTAACACACCATATGAGGAATATCCGCTGTTATTCTGTATTGGCACGGAGGGAGCGCAATCCTATTAGGTTATTGTTAATTTTTTCAGTTTCTTTCGCGGTTATCTATTTCATACCTCATCCGGAATGGATGGCCACGAGGCCCCTAACCGTCGTTGCCAATGTTGAAGCTGGTTACGATTCCGGCTGCCGTGCCTCCGCGTTCGCTGCTCGTACGCCCTGGCGCCGTTGGCGAGGCTTTCTTGGATCGAGAACCGGGCTGCTCGAACGAGCGGCGTCTCGAAAGCACCTCGGGGAGCCGCATTTCACGACAACGATGCTGCAGCCGCTGCACTTTCCTGCCGTCCCGACGGCGGCATTCCGGAAAACTTTTCTCTCGTTGAATGTGTACCGCTGTTTGTTTATAGAAACGAATGACTCTGCCACACTGAGCGCGTGTAAGTAGAGTTCGTGCTAGCATTGAAAACGCCGCTGTAAATAACGATCACCGGACGAAGAGGTTGGCGCGGACCTAAATAATAAATAATTTCTCGCCTGTTCACCTTTTCTCTGGCGGTGGGACAAAAAAAAGGAAAACAATTGTTAACTTCGTAATTCGTACAGCGGCGCTGAGTGGAAGGCTGTATGGCAATGGTGCTTTTTCAGCGGTATTGAGCTTTACGCAAACACTAGCTGTTCCTCCTGTCAGTACTACGATTTATCGCGACCTTTATATTAAGAAGGCGAGGTAACTATGGTCTCATGTTGAGGGATTTGGAGTCCAGATTGATAATTTTAGTTGTTTCTTCTCACTGAACATGCTCGACGCTCTTTGTGTCGTAGATGGCGAGGCTATATTATTTGTCCAGGATGGAGCAGCAGGTAATGGAGCGTGTCCTGCGGGTAAGCATAGATTCTCATATTGCTTGATGACTTTCTTTGGTTCTCTCCTGCAATCTAGCCAGGATTGTTGCTGCTTTACGTTTGGCCGTGTGCTGACTCCATGAATACTGAGATCGAGGCTAAATTAACACATCTGCCTGTATGGCGCAACGGCATTCGGCGTTGCGATACAGGGACACTGAATGCAACTGGAATCTTTGGTTCAGACGAAAGTTCAACTGCCCCGTAGCCCTCTTAGCATGTATTCGGCGCGAAAGTTACTGTAGCTGCAGGGAACTAACCAAATAAAAACCTAGTTTCTCTACCTCATTCCCATCGCATCATTTCATGAGGTTTCGCGGGAGAAGAGAAGCAGCGGGTGGGAAACCAATGTAGTCTAGCAGGAAAGCTACCACCTACCAAGGAAAGCATTACGGCCACTGGAGCCCCAGTGGCTACGCCGAAGGTGGGATAACCAATCCAACCGCCAGCGGCGCCGTGGCTTCGCAGCTTGCGGACGTGTGCACGGTTTAAGTATAGCTGTACATTTATAATTTTGGATGGATTATGAATGTTAATGTTAAAAGAGATTTCACGTGTTTCTTTGAGACCTTGTCCGCACCAGCTGTGGTGGCTCATTGGCTATGGCGTTGTGCAGTTGAACCCAAGGACGCGGGTTCGATTCCCGGCACCGATATCCGCTTTTCCGATTGAGGCGAAAAGTGAAAACGCGCGTGTGTTCGAGATTTCTGGTCCCGTTAAAGATTGCCAGATGGTCAAAATTAATGCGGAGCCCTCCACTACGGCGCGCCTCGCCACCTGTGTATTGTCGGCGCGCTAAACCCTACAACGAATCAATCGAGAGCTTGTGTGCGCGCTTCTTGTTCGTCTGTTCATCATGCGGCTCTTGACACATCCGGTCGGCCG
The DNA here is from genome assembly GCF_048455015.1 of Haemaphysalis longicornis. Classification (NCBI taxonomy): domain Eukaryota; kingdom Metazoa; phylum Arthropoda; class Arachnida; order Ixodida; family Ixodidae; genus Haemaphysalis; species Haemaphysalis longicornis. The sequence continues at coordinate 199,560,383 of NW_027526295.1, read as the reverse complement.
CTGTTTACGGAATTTTTGCTGGGCGACTGATAGCTTCATTGTTTTATTATTGACGAGGACTTTTGAAAGGTACTGCCGCAGAGACCGGTACATCGGTTTTCTGGGGATGCTAATCTATCTATTTAGACCAAACTTCCGTTTTGTACGCATTGTATTTTAGAGTAATAACAGCGCCAACTTCAAAAAATCAATAACGTATACGCATTCGGTACGCTTTGGCAATTTTGACAACTTCACTGGACACGGTGACAAAAAATCACGAGAAAGCTTTATCTTCCGGGAGATCTTGAATATCGCAACGGTGCAAAAATGGACAAGCAAATAATTACCGCAATACGTCTGACCTAACGTTCACTGCAAGAAATAGTGGCAATAAACCTGGCCCTGTGCAGTAGCTTTCTCTGCTAGTGCTTACTTTTTCGCGCTATTCGCTCGCACTATGAGATACACCACCAACTCGTCCATTCGTCGTTTGTTCTATGCAGCTTCAGTGAAGCTTTTCGTGATCTGCCCGCAAAAAAGAAACACTGTCAGTGCAAACAGCTTCATTTGCCTGTACCAAGTGTCAAGGATAAGCCACTTTGCAATGCAATGGATCGACTGAACACTTTATGAGGTGAACAACCAGAGGAAAGTTTACTGACGATCGGCTCCACGGCCTTGGCAACGTCAGTGCCAGACGCCACTGTGTGTGCTCAGAGTACTACGAGTTTTTTGTCGGTTGTATGCGCCTGTATTTAGTGCCGCCGGTCAGTTGTCGATTTCCCGCCACACTGGTGCCCGTCGGTCATAACTCTTTAATAATGGGCGCCATGTCACTCGCTGTTTGCAGAGTGATTAACGGTCGGGTTATATCTAAAGGTCACGCTGACGGTGTATCACGAGTCCCTTCTCCTCCTCTTCTCTCTCGCGCTGGGCAATTTTAGTTCATCCTTTTGCCATAAACTAGTCTATAAACTAGTCTATGCCACATAAACTAGTCTATGCCATAAACTAGTCTATACTTGAACACGCCAAAAGCCCTCAGCTAGGAAAATTACCATGACATCGGCGCCCGAATAAGTCACGTGTATGTGTCATGAAATGTTTACCAGCACACTCATACAGGATGAGCCGATATAAAAAGTAAGTCGGCAAAGAACTTCAGGGAGTAGGATGAGTGAGTGACATCCGCACCCTTACTCCTCATCAGTATTGAATTGTTGCATTTTTTTACAGCCTAGTCCGACACGCTACCCACGTTTTTTTTTCCCTTGCTGATCACAGATTCCAATACCCGCTCTCGCGCACAGCCCAAAGGGTGGCTGAGCCGCGCTTTGCCATCGAAGTTGCAGGTTGACGTCATGAGTCATCATTACCGATTTTGTTACTACCTCCTTCTTTTTCTGTTAGTTATCTCAGTTCTCTTCTTTTTGTCCCCTTCGATTTACTTTAGGTGTACTGAAGATAGTTTTCGGTTTACTGAAGGTAGTTAGTCGAAGTGTTATTTGTGGCTTCATTGTGCAGTTTAACGCGTAGACATAATTAATTAACGGTTGAAGAGTATTTGCGAACCACAAAGTTACCATTTCCCCAAGTGGCGGTGATACATGCGCAAGCTGCGGGTCTCGGTTGACGACGTTAGGCATAACGTCAGGCCGGCACATGCCCTCAAAATTTTCATTCGTGCATTCGCATTTTCAGGGCGCTATTTATCAATAGCGCTTGTATTATCAACAAACCGTTTTGGTGCTCGTTTGCAGCAGGTGAGCACCTGCTTTTTCTCCTCTGGTACTTGTTCCGGATAGCCCTAAATCCAAATCTAGCCCGTTTGTTTTTTATGACCTACTTTGCGTACGGCGTGTCTTTGTCTTTTAAAGGAGCCATGAAGGGAAAATACAACTGCGTTTAATTTGAAAGAACTATGATTCAGAATCTCACTCAGCTCCATTACAGCCACAAAAGATGTTTTTTTAACGAAGAAAAAGCAAGAAGTATTTAAAAACTTTCAAATTTTGCGCCACAGTGACGTGTTATGAGCAAGAATGACGTCATACGGGCCAACAATAAAACATAATTTTCAGTGCGTTAACTGCACGTTAGCATTCAAGTGATGCGGTCAAATGGAACTAGAGGCCCCATTACAGACGTCCAGTCATGTGTCGTCGCGACAGGTCAGTTGGACGGCTGCCAATCGCACAAACAAGGTTCCGTGACGTCTTGGAAAAGTTGAGGGAAATTGGCTGGGGTCGCGACTGCTTCACACGTTTTCTTTAATATCTCCGTTATTTGTTCGAAGATTGCGATGATATTGGTATCATTGTTATCGGGACTAAGCAGTCTTTCTAATAAACCCAACTTGTATTTTGTCTTCATGGCTCATTTAAGAACAATCATATGATGTATTGGTTGCATGAGTATAGTTAACGGCAACCAAATGGCCTAGCGTACAGTTTTAAAGCAACGTTAGCGTTCGGAAAATTTCACCTCGTTATTTAAAACAATCGTAATGGGTGTAAGAATTATTTTACAGTAAGTCTTTCGCACCTTTCAAAAGTGGAAACACATTAAAGGGGCCAAAGTTTCGCACTTTTTATTCAATTTTGTATTATACACTGACGCAAATTATAATTTTTGTGTTTCTGACCTCCTACCCACGCCAAACAGTCGCCAAATAACGGATCGCGTGTTTGGCTGCAAATGCTTTTGCTGTGCTGTCAGATGATATGAATTAGAAAAAAGGAAGCTTTTGGGCCACCGTAAATGAAGCTGGGTCTATAACTGTTTCTACACGGGTGAAAGTTTTTAGTTGCGCCTAAGTTTAAATGCCGGCGTCTTGTGCGTTCATTTCACTGAATTTTTTTGTGTCTTCTACTTTGTAGTTCTCATCGTTACTCTCCTACTGCTCCGGTTTTTGTCTTCGTTTGTGTGTAACAGTCTGGGTAGAGGACTGCCCGTCGGGTGCGACAAACGCGCGAAGCGCTTTTCGCGAGGTGCAAGGAATAAACCAGGCCGTACAATCTACTTTTCCCTTTTCATGTAAGGGTTTTCCTATACAATAATCAACCTTCATATGCCAAGGTCTTACCTCGGGCTTAAACTATATAGTGATATTTAACTAGAGTGCCGGTCTCATTATTTCTTCTATGCTGAATAAGGCTCCTTCAGCTCCTATATTGTTACTTTTGCAGTCCTTTCGATCTTTCTGTTTCTTTATTCGATTGCGACCTTCTTTCATGTGGAAGGAAAAGAATCTCAAGAAGGGACGGTCCCCAATTTCAGATTTGCATCTTGAAAGAGCGTAGTTTTCACACAAATGGAATATCCACGCAAATACACTCCTTCTTTACCTCGTCGCCTTCCACGCTCACGTCTGCGTGAAATATTCGTGCACTGCTTTATTTTTTCTACGTTCCTCGTCCTTTTGGTTTGCTTACTGCTAAATATTACGCTGTCCTTCCTGGCCGCCACTGCGGTAAAAGCCTCGCATCGGCACTAGAATTCCTCGTCAGCCTTTTCAGGATTTCACACACACACAAAAAAAATTAAGTTTTGGGAGTTTCGTGCACCGAAGCTACACATACACGTGGGCTATAAGGCTCGCCCTAGTGGAGGGTTCCGAAATGATTTCAACCACCTGTGTACCTTTAACGTGCGACGAAATCTCTACACATGCGCCTTTTCGTTTTCGCCTCCATCAGAAAAACGACCCTCTACTACCTGCTTTGCAAAGGGCCCAGATGTTTTCGACGCCAGTGTTTTTTATGCAACAATATAGAGAAAAAAAATTAAATTGAACTTAGTTTAGTTAAGTTAGATTTTGTGAAAGTAAGTTCACCTGGATCATGTCTTTGTGTCAGCAGCACGACGATAGCCGCTGCGCCATCGCGGTGGGTTACCAGCCTGTTTAAATGGACAGACTTTGCTGTCTAATTGTTCTTTAAGCCACGGGCCCTTTAAACCAATAGAGACGTGAAAAAGATAATACGGGCACCGCCAAACAGGACCAACGCTTGGCAAATATTCCGTTCTCTAGAATAATGAGCAATGACAGACGAATAGAGTGACGTGTGTGTGTGTTTAATCAACCACATGTGTCGTTAGAGTTAGGTGAAGTCTATATGAAGTGCATACGACGTTCCCAACACAATGGCGCAGAAAATCAGTTTTTGTTCTTTCTACCGCTGGCGTAATCAACGAACTCGCAAGCATTCGTTACACGCGAATCGATTCTAAGCACATTAAGTTCGCATGCTACTGAACGCGCCGCTTGCTGCGGTTTATGGTGTTCAGACAGGAAAGCAAAACCGCTTTGTCACCCCCGCGCCAGACGAAGAAAGTATACGCGCGGGCTAAAATGAGGAGTGCACATTCATTAGGCTCGTGTGCTACCTCCACCGTTTCTAAGAAACGTTTATGACGCGCAGAATAACAGAAGACAGCACGCTCTATCGCCTCAGTGCCGAAAGGTCGACACCCGCTCGACGGTACGCAGGACTACCTGTGGCGAAACAAATTGTGCCCTGAAACCGCCATGCACGGGCCTCGAATGACGGCGGTTTCCGTTTGTGCTGGGTGTAATAAGGTTTTTTGTGTTTGTCTTGTCGTACATAATATCCGGTATGAGAAGGGAATCAGTGAATGATTGCGTGACATCATGTGGCTACCGAGGCAGCTGGCCATTTTCATGTCTTCTTTTTTATGTTTGTCTGTTTTTCTTACACCGAGTTTCTTCTCGGTTCTTTTGTTTCAGCGAACACTTTTTCGTATGCGCGTCACAGACATGTTGTGTCACAGGCGTGGGCCATGGGCTTTATTCCAAGTGGTGATTTTCTAAAAGGCCAGATGTTTTGCGCAACAAAGCGGTACAGGCAAGTTGCGAAGTCTTGCAAGCATCTACCCGGGTTTTCTTTCTGTATATTTAGGTCACAAGCTTCAATAATTAACGAACGTTTCTTCTGAGTGAAGCTGGAACGAACCCAGGGGCGTGAGTGGCGTGTGCAGACCAACTCCCCTCCTTCTCCATGAGAGGATCCTGGAAGCGGCGAAAATGATGAGGCTACCGGCTCTCTCTTTCATCAAATAACGACTAGAGATGAATATTTTGCTGTCGTCAGCGACGCACCGCTGGCGAGGTTTCGACGTCCGCTCACTGCGCAACAATCATTCATTTTGTAATGCGGGTAAACAAAAAACTAATAAAAAATTTCTGAGGTTATGTAGATAACGCGCAGTGCATCCTGAATACTGTTCTTTTATAGTGCTAAATTGATTGCTTGCTTTGTTTTTATTGCTCCTATTTATTTCTATGTACCTCATGTTCTCATTTTCACCCATCTTCAGAGGTATCCCCCACTTCCGAATTTTTCTGCCGAGATGAAAGGAAATGCGGCGTAGGCCACTGCAGTGATGAGTGCGCGGAAGTTTTTGATTATAATATTCTGGCCTGTCTAAAGAATAACCACCTGCGGCTGCATCCGCGGACGTGGCATTTGGGGTAAATATTTTTCTGTCCTCGAAAGACTAACAAAAAGAAAACTCGCGTAACCCGCACATAAAAAAGTAAAAAGAAAACAGCGAATACTGAACGGATCGTTCGATCTTTGCGCATCTGATGAGTTTCACACAGGAGCTGGCCGTCGCCGCTCAGCGTATCCTCCTCAATCCGCCTCAGTTGGTAGGATTTTCTGCCCATTTCGCGCAATTTTTTTCGGAATCTCAGAAAGCGTTGTCTTTTCAGTGTATTTTTGAGGAGACTTCGGATTTCTTTCGAGCCTTTGCAGGACGCTCCTTCAACAAAAAAAACAAAACAAGGTTAAGAAAAAATAAACATATAAAAGCGAGGTAAGACCAAGCACTTTTTGCTACGTCAAGGGTGTAGTTCCCTCCCAATTAACAGGCGCAAACGCGATGTAGCAGCACACGCGTGTTTCATACTCATAAGTATCGCAAAAAAATCATAATGTTTTAATACTCAAGATACTGGTAAGCAAACTTAAGTGCCTGAGGATAGATTATTTATTTATTTATTTATTTATTTATTTATTTATTTATTTATTTATTTATTTATTTATTTATTTATTTATTTATTTATTTATTTATTTATTTATTTATTTATTTATTTATTTATTTATTTATTACTGGGTGCACCAACGGCTGTCATGGCTTTTATAGCGGTGATTCGTAGGCGAATTAAGTTGTGCTTACAAGAAAGTGCGTGAATATAATCGAAAGCACGTGTATGTCGACATAGCAGCAGAACAAAAATATAGCAAGGGAATGTAGCGAGGTGATAACAAGATCGTCTACGGCATTTAACCAGGTTTAAATTTTAGATAGGGATATGAACGTATACATTGATGTGTGCATTTCCGGAAAAGGAAAGGAAAGGAATTGATGAAAGTACAAGGCGCATATTACATGAAAACAGGTCCAATCCGGAATATGTTTCATATATATGGCAAGACACGAAAAGACAATTTCAGTTAAAGTTCTAGCTGCTTAGCAGAGCCTCTGAATGTTGAAAAGTTATCAAAGAAAATGTGTGAATAATGCATGAATTATAAGTCGTATGACCATTCACATTTGTACACCAGGGATGTGTTATCAACAGCTTATACATGAAAACAAATATGGTAATAGGTCGGGATGGTGTTCGGAGGTGGGAAAATTTTGACAACTCCGGACGATGAAATTTAGAACGCATGCATCTGAACAGGAAAAAAGGGTCACGCCAGGTGCCCCTAGTTGGTAGGTTGCCCGTGTGAGGGGACCGCAGCGGCCTTCCGCAACGACACGGGACGCCAGTCTTCTGAAGATTGACCTTGATCTAAAAAGACCGTTTAAAGATTGATCTAAAAAGACCTTGGAAACATCGAGAGGCGCGGATACAAGACTGCCTCTCATCATAATCCTGAAGATTGCACGATGTAGCGGCAGTAGCTGCGTTAATTTACTTATCGCCAGAATTCCCCAGCAGAGTAAGTATGCGAAATACCTGGGAATTTGCAAGCAGCTCTTTGTCGGAAGAAGAGAACTAGCTTCTTAACAAAAGAGCAGCATTCCTTGAAGGTGACCTAAAGTTTAACCTCAGTGAAAACGGCCTAAATTGAAATGTAATGGCCGCAAAACGAAAACATTTCTGCAAAAATGAAAACGCAGTGACCTAAATGAAAACGCAAGACGATCGATCAGTCAAAAGGAAACTCGTCCATATCGCTGACCTTTTCCCGAACGCAAAAGTTTGGTATGCGTTACTGTAGACCATTCTTCTGTGATTATCGGGAAAGTTTATATTTTTCAATGGCTGCCCACTCTTCTGTGGAGGGAACCACGCGCGGCCTACACATGCCGCGTTAGAAGCTGAACTGCCTAATGAGAGCGAGCAACCGCGCCTGCGGTGTGGAGTGATGCAAGCGACGACGATGATTGGCTCTCATCGAGAAGAGACATAGCGCGACACTTGCGCGCGCGCCCTCGTCAGCTGCGAACGACAATCGAGAGCTGCGCCCGAGAAAAGGAACCCCGGGATGATTTCAATCTACATTCCAATATATGAGCTGCAACCGAGGCAAAGTAACGCTTTATACCTGGCCAATCCCCCCGAGTGGGCTCGTGATAAGCACCACAATATCATCATCATAATCATTATCATCATCGTCGTTGCAGCTCTTCGATAAAGTTTGCTTTGCCGCAAGGTGTGTTGGCGTACTCCGCCACCGGCGGCGCAAGTCAGACAATACAAGCATCACTTGAAGATACCCGTCCTGGCTGGGAGAGAGAGAGAGAGAGAGAGAGAGAGAGAGAGAGAGAGAGAGAGAGAGAGAGAGAGAGAGAGAGAGAGAGAGAGAGAAAGAATAGTCTTTAATAATACTGGTGAGGTTACCCTGGCCAAGGCGCCTAGCTTGCTACACCAGATGTATGAAAAAATGAAATCGATGAACAGATGATGATAATGACTGTGATGGACATGATGCGCTCATTAATAGAGTCCTGTTTAAAAAGTCTGATCAAGTCCTGTGCTTCGCAAAAAAGACAATAGAGCGATTGTTGCTTGAGATGCTCGTTTAGAGTTCGACCGAGGGCCTAGAACGTCACTTAGAGTTAGTCCTCTAAAAAGCGGAAGACCCAAGGACACTAAAAGGGACGTTCTAGCTGCTCTATACCGCGTACGCTCACATAATACGTGGTTCAAGTCCTCGCGCACGTCACAAAGAGTGCAGAAGGTGGAAGCGGCCTGTTTAATCTTGAATCGAAAATAACTTGTGTAAGCGACATTTAGCCGCACGCCATGAAGAACCGCTTCGTCATGCTTGAAAAGTATGTCAGGCATCCTAATGGTCCCGTGCGGGTATATGGAGTGAAGCGGCGTATAATTTTGTGGCGCAACAGCCCACATAGATCGCTGAAATCTCCAGGCAGCCTTGCACGCAAGGGAAGAAGCATCTTTTCTGGAGAACGGTATCGGTATCACTGGCCCGTGAGGATCATGCGCTATCGATGCCGCAGTGTCCGCCTTGACGTTCCCAGTTATACCTCAGTGGGCAGGAATCCACTGAAGCTCTACATGTTGATGCGCATTTAGAGCTTGCAAGTGCAATGCATGGATGTCGTAAACAAGCTGATCTTTCGGGTACGATTTTAAGCACTGAAGGGCCGCCCGAGAATCCGTGAAGATTGGCGGTGAGCGCGAACACAGGCGGCGCTCCGAAGCGCGCCTCCGTGACGTCAGCTTAGGGATTCTCGCATTTGTCGTCTGCTTCACTCAGGATCGCTCTCCCTGCTGTTTCTTTGCGCTTGGTCAACGTCTGATGCTTGTCCGCACCAGAATTGGGTGTGGGTAACTTTTTATCATAATAATAGGCTTAAAATCGCATACACTAGCTCATGGTGTCAATTAAAGTATAGTTTTGGATCCCGCTACGGGAGAAACATTGCCGGCGCCACCCCATTCCTTGCGAAGCCGGTCCTGTGCGGAGCGCGAAGAGTCAGGGATAGGCGTAAGCTTCTCATGTAAGCATTCGAACAAAAGGAACAGTCAGCTGCTAATAACCGACAACAGCGAAAATGGAAGACCAAAACAAATTCTAGGCCTGCAGGGCTGCAGGTCGGCTTTGGCAGAAGGCATCACGATTCCCGGTAATCATATGTAAGGTAAAACAGTTTTTGCAACCTTGCCGAGCGCTCGAACGCGTTTTGTCACATCACTTTACGTTGTCAAGGCATGAAAGTTTGCCGACATGCACTATAGACTGCAAAAACTGTAGGTTGAGTTCCAAATAACCCAGTGCGTATATACGCGCGTGCTGATTCTATACCAGGCATCTAACCAGTACGGAGGTTTATTGAGCAAAACGAGTCACGTCTTCGTTAAATTTATAGTAACACATATATGTTTGTTAAGACCTGGAGGGATATTTCGGAACATTTTGCACAGCCATATCTTCCCGATATTCGGATATGCGTTATAGGAAAACTGCACTCAAGAGGAGGAGGAGGAGCAAGGAGAGGAGGGGAAAACTTTGTTTAACAAATTAAATCGATCTGGTTAGTGGGCCGGGTCCTCAGTCCAGGACAAGAGAGTAAAAGTAATTTTCTTCAAATCATAGAACGCCATCCCGAGTAGAATAGGATTTGTTCTTCGCGCTTGGAAGGATTGAAAAGCAATAAAGAGCCACTTGGAATTCTTCTTCGGTTTCGATTCTTGTAATATATGCAGGTATACTATTTATTACGTTAGTTAGCGAGTATATCATGCCTTCAACACCGTAATTATGTCATCATTGTTCGAGTTGAGAGTCAGTTCGTTATGATAACGATATAATTACGATAGAAATTCGGAGCACAAAAGCCGCCTTCGAGTACTGTGGGCCACGTTGTTTAGGGCGCGATCGCGGTGGCGTAGCACAAACCTTATCATTGTATTTGCATGTGAATAAACAAAGCACGCTGCGGATATGCACCTTCTTGCACGCAGCCGTAATGAAAGCCAATTTGTGAAGAAGGGAATGTATGCCATACAAAATGAAGGAAATACCCACACTACGTTTGTGAGGCTCCCAAACATCCCGAAACCTCCTAATAAGAAGTTGGTGATGGCGCAGAAAAATTAATGCGTTGGGCAGAAAAAAAAGCAAGAAACATTAATCCGATACAAGACAACAACGAAAGAAACAGAAGAAAGCCGCTTTATTTCCTGCTGTGCGATGAGCGTGTAGAGGCCGCTGCTTGGTACGTAGTATTAGACTGTTGAGTCTTCATAGGAGCATCTAAAAAATACTGCAGGGAAGCCTACGCATTTTGAATACTTATCGAGAAGCTCTGATCGCTGATCCTCGCGAATAAGCAAGAAAGGACGAGTTACACACGATCTTCTGACCGATACTCTGAAGAACTTTGTTCTCTATCTCTTCGTGTGTTGCAAACTTGTGGGGGATACAGCTTCAAATTATTCAGATGCGTCAGAAGCTGGCAAAATAACTGAGTCGCTAGAAATACGCTTTTTAACGCACTACAGCAACGAAGCGGGCGATTTCTAGCCCAGACACTGTTGCCCCTCACAAGCGGAGTGTAGCAGACGACAGCGGCGCGAATCCCTAAGCCGACGTCAGAGCCAGGGGGCGCCACTCAAAGATCTCACCGCCAATATTGCCCACTTACGCGCTGGTTGCTCGATGATGTAGGCGAAATCAGCACGCAGAGCGGCAAGTTCGGTGACCATGGATGTCGTCCTGTGGCTAAACGCTGCGCTGAAGGCGGTACGGCAGGACGGAAACTAGATTCCTATAGCCGATGAGCTTGCTGTCATAGATCCATCCGTGTATAGATGGGTGTGGGCCCTGTATTTTTGGAAGATCAGTTGCAAGGCGAAGAACTTTAAGGCAGGGGTGGCGATATCCTGTTTGCGGGTAATTCCGGGCACTCCAGTTGTAATTTCAGACGCGGGTACATCCAAGGTGGTTGTATAGCGACGGAGAAGGGTGCTGGTAATGCAGAGGCAGAAGGTCTCGCACTTCAGTGGCTGAGATATTTCCATCTAGCCTTACCGAATGGCGCCAGTAAGATGTGGCGCGCACGAAGAGGACATGAGACGACAGTGGTGAACAGTTCCCGGCATGAAGACTCATAATTTGAGTAGGTTCATTTCCAAATCCCTTGTCCTAATGCCAACGCGTAAAAACAGCCTGCGCAATTGAGATGTGAAGGCGGAGTATACAACGCATCTGGTCGTCTTCACTAGCTTTAACTAACCGCTTTCGTAAGAGAAGATGGTTAAAAACAGAAGATTTTTCCATGCAAACTAATGCAAATCAAAGTCCACAATTCACCTTTCTAAAGACCAAACCCCAACTTCCAAAGCCCGAATCTGAAGTCCACTTCAACTTAGCCAGAGTCCTGAGTCAACGCCCTCGCTACGAACTCACAGGAAATGCTGAGCGCCCTGAATACGATTCCGACCACGAGAATTGTTTTAGGGGCGGAGCACTTTAGGCGTTCGGGCTGTCGGCGTCTCGTGTCGTCGTCGTCTTATGTCGCATTCTCATGTAGTAACGGTGCTAAAACAACGGGACACTCGTTTTCCAACGCCTCGCGCTAGAACGCTTCATCTTCATAGGCAAAAAGGCGTATTGAAAAACACACCGGGACACTCGTTTTCCAATTTCTCGCGCTACTTCTTGACATAATTATTTGCTTGTTGCGGCGTGTGACACGAATACAACTTACGGGCAGCCTCTCCGTCGTTTAATTGCGTATAAATCAGATTTAGCGCAAGAGAAGGCGACACTACCTCAGAAAACGCGCGATTGATTTTCTCACAGGCGCTTCACCGTCGACTGATCAGTGTGCGTCGTCTGGCAAGAGAGAGACTTAAAATCTTTTATCACACTTATGCACTGCATGTTTCGCCCCTCGCCAGGTGGTTTCAGGTTAGTAGAGATAGCCCGAGATTTTTTCTTGAGGCCCGCATACCCCCGCGTGCCCGTCGACTCCTTGCCACTTCCGCACACAGACTTTTTGGCCTAGCATTTTTCTTCTCTCCCCTTTGCTGCAGCTAGTTTTGAACACCACCAGACATCGATGGAACTGAAGCCTAAAGGGACACTGCAAGATTTCCGATAAACCCTTTCATTTTTTCTCGCCTAGAAGCAATGTCAAAGATATTGTTATCAACTAACTGCACGGAGCGGCACTGCGTGATATGCTCACCGCAGCAGATACTTCTTCCGTTTCTGCTTTGCTTTTGTGCCTTTTCTCTATAGTGCCTATCGAATAGGTATATTGATGCAACGGAAAGGGAGCGACCAATAGCCGCTACATTGCTGTAATGACGTAATTCCAGCACTCAAAGAACTTCAAGACTGGTAAAAGGTAACTGGTAAAACTTCAAGACTGGCAAGACTGAAAAATTGCTCCCGAACTGAATGTCGTATATGTGATCAAAAGTAATAAATGCTGAATTATTACTTCAATCAGTCATTCAGTAACTTCGGCCTTCTTTTTTTTTTTCTTCTCTACCAAAAAATAAGTTCGAGTTTTTCTTAGTCGTAGGAATGGGAAACAACCGGAACTTAATCGAGTGTTAGCTAATTTTAACGCCGCCTGTTTCAAATGTAAGACTGGACTTTTTTTGCGCTCAGACGTTACGGGTAACGTGGGATTATTTGTCTAAACCAAACGAATCCTTCCGAACTGCTACCAAGCTTTGATGAACGGGCAGTTTTTGTTTACTTCCCCGCAGTTTGTGACGGAAGGAGGCCCACTTTCCCCGGCAAAGCTTCAATATCTTCCAATGTTGCCGCATTCTCATCCGTGCGAGTGTCTCCGAAAGCCTCGCACCTGCTTCCCATAGATTGTTTTCCTGACTGAACTCGGCCTAACCCGAGTCGATAACGCACAATTGGTTGTATCACCGTACTCATCGTCGCTTTCAAACTCAAAGCTGCCCTCGATAAATAGCTTTACTGAATTTTACACAAGCAAGAAAGCGACAAATGCACCTAAAGTGTAAACCGTCTGGAAAGTAACTTTGCAGATTTAGAGGGACTGTTTAAAAATATTTCAAGGCACCGTATTTTCTTAACTCTAACCGACACTTAAATTTTTTGCAGTCTGTGCCTTTTTTTTTTTGCGGCACAACAGAATAAAGCAGACATGCCGCTTTTTAAAGTTCTTTCCTATCGTAGGTGCTCTGAACCACCAAAAATAGTGGTGATTTACGCCGGCCCCCAATGACTGCAGCAGCACGCTATTGACAGAGAGAAGCTAGGTGAAACAGGGGAAAGTAATGCTCCCATGTGTAAGGCATTGTATTTTAAAAGAATGACTCACCATGTTAAAACGCCCTAATTCGTGGTCGTAAGCAGTAATTATTTGCTCCGCATAGGTAGCCAAAACAAAGCTAGATCGAGGATTGGCCAGGAGTGGGATGCTAAGTACTAGTGCGAGTTCCACGTATTATTGAACGAGTGCGCGCGATTCGTGGCGTCATAGCCGCCTACGAAAGCCGTCAGCCCGCCTGGTTTTCGTTGGGGCTTTCGATTGCCTCGCGTGTCGTGCCTGGGAGTTTGAAGTGCTTCGACGTCGAGTGTGCCAACAGCTCCCGAGCCATGCTTTTTGCCGCTAACAGGACACCAACAATACCGAAGAACGGGAATGCCAGCGGAAGCCACAGTGACTGCGCCTTCACGCCACGTAAACAGACCTAGTTCCCAGAATTCGTTTTTAATAGCCACAGTATACCGCTGCTTAAATACATTACTGTGGGCGATGCATTTGCGAAAGAATTTGCTTTTATGAACACACTCACGACTACCACGGCTTTAATAACCTTAGATAACGTACCTCAGCAAATATAATTGGTTGATGTCTCAAAAACCGATATGTGTTCAAAGAGCACCTTATTTTATAATATGACTTGTTTTTCGGGTTAGTCTCGCTAGCAGTCCTACTTTCTCGTATACGTTCAAGTTTTAATGCCCATGGCTATCTAAAAAGCTGTTCGCAGACCGGGGGAATGATGGGAGCCGGCACTGGCCTTTTATAGTGTGAAATGTTCACTCATCACTGAACACTTCAATAACTATGAAATAATAAGTTGCTTTGCCAGCGCGTCAGGGATTATTCTTTTCTCTAATATCTTGGTTATTTTTTTCTAGTAAGCGAACTCACTGCGGTAGCCAGCTGTTCACACGAGTTACCCGCATCGACCTATACTTTCTAAACAAGTGAAGAAAACGTCTGATTGGGTGACTGCTCAGCGGGTGTCTCCTCCATTACAGAGAATCCGATATCTTTTAAGTGACCGTCGTTTTACAACGGAGCTGTATTTGGCCAGTTTTCACCACATTTTTTTCATGTCGTCACATGAAAACTCCCATGGTTTCGCGTGCCTATGAAGCGTCAGGTGTTCTATAGCGCGGGTTTTAACTCGGAAGTAGCCAAAGGGAACGAACAGCGGAGCAACACGTAGGAGGCACAAAGAAGTCGTTCCAAAGCCTATGGCGGAAGCAGATCGCGAAGCAAATCGTGTCAAACGGCAAGAGGTCGCAGCTCATAGAGAACGCACTGCAGGACGAAAACAAACCGTGTCAAGCCCGTTCTGCATGCTGCGAATCTATTATTGAATTCGCTGCTGCTTCACCTGTAAGGTGGCAAAACGACCTATTTTAGTGGGTCCCGATGCTATGAATAGAAGTCGTTTTGCTGGACGAGTAGCGCCGCAGCTGCGAATTCGCAGGTAAATTTTCACCATGTGAACGGACTTCATACATTCAATTCGACTTTAGTGAATACGTGTCCTGGAAGTTGGAACTGTCCTCGGACCAAGGTAGTTGCGGTACAGGACAATACCCCTGTGGTCGTGGTCGGTGATTGCAACGTGTATGTGTCGGGAGCGAAAATGGAGTTTACGCGTTTCGTGTTGAAGACATTTTGCTTGAGATGCAATGCCGATCCGGCCCAACCGACAACCCGGCAGCACCAACAAAGGGCGTACTTTCATCAATTTGACATTATTTAAGACTATGAATAGTATACAGTTGAGAGTATGCCGAATCAGTGTATGTCGTAGCGGCAACAAATGGACAAACGGTGTACAGCTTCGCTGGTCATCTACATTCGCCGGGTGGAAGGGCCTTGGTGTATCGGTGTCCTCACTCAACAATAGAGATTCACGAGCTTTTATTTATTTTGGGTTAATGTATTATGATGCAGCCGCTCTCTGGAGCGCGTAGCAGCCAATGGGAATTCAGGCCGCATCGAGTTTTGTTTTGTGTAATTTTTTCTGATGCCCTCGCACGTAAGGAATGCGCCGCACGCCGTGGTATTTAGCGCGTGGTTAGCAGTTTGGCGGACGTCTTTTGCGGACGCCAGCCGAGGGCACGCACCGCTTTGTGTGGGCCAAGCTAAGTTCGGACTCCCGAGGGCCAGCGTGAATACGAGAATTGGCAACGGGAAAAGAAACGGCGATACAATGAATGGCAGCGTGGTTGCAAAATGTATGAACTTCGTTCCCAAGAGGTTTGCCTCAAGCTCCAAGTCAGGGAGAAACCGAGCGTCCTCGCTCAAGAAGCTCAGCGCAAGAAGCAAGCCCGGCAGAATGTTGTTTCAGAAACCATCACAGTCTACGACAGTGACCGCAATACGATTACAACTACCATTACTGGGACGTAATAAAATATTTCGTAGTCCCATCGTCATGTTTAAGCGTTTTGCAAGAGCTTCGATGCTGGACATCCACTTTCGCAAAGCCTGGATCGCGAGTCACCATTATTTTCTTTATTTTTTCCAGTGAAAAGTTTGTTACCTTCGCTAAAACCTCGTCTGTGCTGTGATTACATCACTGCGTGTCCCTGCGAAATTTAGTCACGCTCCATCGAGCGATTGCCTCACGTTGCTGCAAGCGTATTCCCTTTTGCACAAAAAAGCGCTACATACAGTTGTCATTTGATCGTTCCCAAACATCGTAATGATGGCTAGCTTTCGCGATCGAACGGAATAAGCCTATTTTCTGCATCGGTCGCGCTTATTACAAGTTAGAAAGTGCTGGTGCATTAGGGTTCAGCTACGCATGCATGAATCTTTTTGCGAAAGTTTTCGCTTATATTTCATATCATATTTCATAGTTCGTTTATTTCCCCGATTGTTCGCTTTAGCTGTGCTAGGCCGAAGATAGAAGTACTGCGGAAACTTTGCAACACGACCACCTTGCACAATATATACGTTCGACTACGTAATATTGCGGGTTCAATACGCCCTAGCGGACCCCTCGGCCCCCAGGACTTATACGCCTTCGCCGCACTCTAAACGCCGGTCGTTGAGAGATGGGTCATTTGTGTGATGGGGCGGACAATGACTGAGTGCAGTAACGTTTTTGGCAATGAGTACAACCCATCAACGTGGAAACGACATCGGCTGCGCTTGTGTGCGTATGCGTCGTGGATAAATTGCACGGGGCGACATGGACGAAAAATCGAGCAAAAACCAAACGACGTCGCTTGTGTACAGAGATCGCCATCGTAAGCCGCCGGCGGCTGTTGCCTGCAGGGCTTGGGAGATTTCCAGAGTACTTCCAACACTTTCATCGCCTATGTTAAACTGGCCACGGCGACAAATGAAAATTTTGTTCAGTTTGAAAGAGTTAACCTTTGGCAATTCACCCAGCTTCATTCCAGCCACGGACGACTTTTCCTAACTGCAAATAAATTACCGTCCCTTCCTGAAGAAAATTGAGAGAAGCGCAAAAGCTATGTCGCATAAAAATGCGTCGAAAGTGTGTGAAAACCTTGGCTAAAAGTGCGTCCAATTTATCTTCAACCCTTCAAATCCCCAAATCGCAAAAGAGAAGAAACCTTACAACAATTTTTTGCGCGATAAGTAAACGCATATGCGATGATCAAAATGTATACCGATACGTGCATGGTTTGGGAGAAAAATGTACGTTATTGTACTTCTTAATGATCGGTGCGCGCACTTCCTTAGCGGAAACCATTCGTTTTTGGTGATTTTCAAGTAACCATTTTGACACACTGGAAGCCTGGTTTCCCGCACGCACCTTGTCTCCACAGATCTTATCAGAGCTTTCGGTCCACCAAGCGGGCTCTGGGGAAATGCATTAGTTTTTTGTTTTGACCGGACGCCATCGGCCCAACTAAGAAAGCTATCGCTTTAGGAACTTCCGCATTCCACGCTAAGCACGTTCTGCGTGGCGCGAATGTTCCTACGAATTCGCTTCTGTGGAGCTGCTCGTTCGACAAAAAGGCCTGTTTTTTTTTTTTTTTTTTTTTTTTTTTTGCTGCGGCAAATCGCCAAATGCGAAGTGGTGTTTTAAAGGGAAGTGTGTCCGTTCCAAACATTTCATAATTTGCCGCACCAGCTCGCACCATGTAGAACGGGCCTCAAAGTGACATAATGTGGGCAGGATGATGGGCCAGCACAATAACCATGGTTGTTGGTGTGTCAAGTGCACGTTAGTATTCAAGTGATACGATTAAACGGAAATGCAAGCCCCACTACAATCGCCCGGTCATTATTCCTGGCGTTGGCTTAGTTCGGCAGCCGCCAATCGCGCAAACAAGACTCTGGCGTCATCGAGAAATTGTCAAAAAGTAGCTGGCTGGGCACCACTTCTTTATATATTTTCTTTTTTACCTGGAATATTGGTTTTAGGTTCTGCCCCAGTAACTACGCTGATTCAGCTCATTGCCTATGCTACTGCGTGGTGGCTCAGCTATCCGACTCGTATCCCTCCCCACCCTTTCCATCACCACCTAGACCGACCGGCTTGGCTGTGAATGGGAAGAAGAGCAGCGAAGACTGGTCGCCCAGGCGGTCGACATGCTCGGCCTGTAGCTTCGTCCAGATAAAGGTTTTTTCTACTCTCTCTAATCTTGGTTATACGTTCACTATGAAATCGTCATTGTTTTTGAGACACAACAGTCTTTTAAGAAATCAAACTTGTATTTTGTTTTCATTGCCCTTTACACTATCCGATAATCGACTCCTGAACGTTCCCCACTCCTGCTTCCCTTGCTTCCTGCCTGCTTCCTTGCCCCACTCCCACATCCTTCCCAGCAGGATTTCACGTATTATTCAAAAATGTCCATCTAGCATGTTCACTACAGCCGCTTGTTCCGCAATGTGTGCTGCTTGCTTCCTACAGGGTCCCTGGTCATTTAGAATATAAAATACATACGGTAAATGTTCCTACTGTTGATACTCTTGTTAGAAATAAATGTGCTTTAAACTCTGCCTTCCGTCCTGCGATTGTCCACTGCTCCGTGAGCGATGGCGTTTCTTTTCTGGAATTGTAATTTTTCCCTTTACCTGCCAAAGTCAATTTTGGTTTCGTTTTTATAAAAGTATATTTCATATTATAGAGTCGTTGCCGTCAGTTGCTCCTTGAAAACACCTGCACGCAATATTGCCTTACCTCTGGCAAAATCGTGCTTACTCAGCATAGCTGCGACACCGGCTCCGTCCAATGTTACATCTCCACGTCCAACACGTGCGGAAAATGATTCGGTCATCCACCCACGACGTTTCTCAAGCATGTTTTTTGACGGCACTGGCCTAGAAAAACGCGTTTCTTGGTAGCATCCTGGGCTGTTCAACACTTGAAAACGTAATACACAGCGTACACGCCTGACCCCACTCACTGTCCGGTTAATACTTGCCAGATTTGAACAAACATTCCTTCCCTTCCATTGATTTCTACGGGTCGCGCGCGCGCCCTCGATCGCATTTTGTATGGAAGACGAGCAAGCCACGTACCATCTCATTTATTTGCATTCATTTTGTTAGTTATTTGTCTCACCCGAAATCTATGTTTACATCGCTTAATACCGGAGGCCGCGCGAAAGATTGCCGCGGAAACGCGAAGCCTCGCAAGCGTGTACACGGGCTCTGCGGGGCCCGTCCACGCGTCGTTAGACGCGCTGGCCCTGCGGCCCTTCGCTTTAATCGTTTCCGCACTGTTTGTTTGGTGGGCGCGCAACAGCGACACGCTGCGGCCCCACTGCCGTGTAGCTGGCACATTCGCGCCGTTTTCCAGCGAAACTAAACGCAAGCGAGCGCTCGGGCTCTGCTGAGCGGCTCAACCACGCATTTCTTCAGCGTGGCCGCGTGCTGTAGACGCTTCGCGCTCTGACGGAGGAAACAAATTAAACTCTCTTCTCCCTAATCTTGGCACTAGAGGAAAATGGGATGTAGCGGGTTTCCGGGGACAGGGGTGGGGACAAGGGAAGAGCGCAAGGCAGCCGAGGCTGGGAGAAATGCCGCTGGCGGCGGCATGACGTGGTAAAGGGAAGAGTTGAGATGGAGGAAGTTCTGAGATGGGCAGGAGGGTTTAAAACGACGAGTGGAGAGAGGTTCCCCGGCATCCGGTCATTCAGCCGGAACAACCACTCTTTGCTTCCTCGGAAGGGCGTGACGTGAAAGAGACAGTAAGCACATACAAGCGTCGCAATTTTAAATTGACGGCCGTCTTCCGCACCGGTTTGCTCCACGCATCGCTCGTCCACGCTTTTGTTTGTGCGTATATGTGAATAGTAGTGAGTCGGTTTGTGTTGGGCATCCCGCAAGGTGCGTGCCTCACTCCGCTTGGATTTCTTTCGCAGTGCTTGTATTTGAGGCGTCTGTTTCTATTCGTGCACGCTGTGTGTCCGCACTTGTATGGTGCAGACATCTGGTAAGTCTCCCTGGCTTGCTCGGGCACCGCGTATTCGCCTGACGGAAACCATGCTTTGTGCGATTGTTCGGTGTATCTGACTGAACAGGGCATAATGATAGAAACGTTCGCGAGGGCTATTCGGTTTCATTCTTTTGCGTGGTGTCTAAGTGAAATGCCAAGAGGTCGATTCAGGAGCCGTATTCTTGTCTGGAGCAACGGTGCCACGGGAATGATACCCCCCCCCCCTCTTCCCCAAACACTGAACTTACCCCTAACGCTCCTCTGTTCTGTTCTTGAGCCCTAAACGACAAGCCTTGGACCCCAAGTGCCTTGCAGACAGTGATAAATAGTTGAGTGTATGTATATTTCTTCCTGTAATGCTAGTGTGGCTTGCAAAACAGAGTTTTGAATGGAGATCACGTAAGCGCTATATATAACGGGCGCTGAATCAATGTATAATTTTGAAAATCATGAATAATTAGACGATCAGCGGATGACCAGGTGGATGACCACGATGGTGAGGTGCCACAGAATTTTGATCAGAGGTACAAAGTCGGGGCGACGTTAGATTTTTACGTGGTGCTGAAGTTGCAGGATTTTATGGAACGGCCCGGCCTTTACCGCAGCCCCACGCGGGCCATACCACTGCGAAAGTTACCAGTGATTACGACGAGAACAGTGCAGCGCGGTTGTCGCGTGCTAACTCATACCAAACTAACGCACAGTTCATAATGCCATACGAACAGCTTCGTCATGGTTGACCGCAGTGCAAATGTTTCGTGGTATGCATACCACATCTGCGCACTTTATTGATAATTTATTCTCCGAATATAACACTGAAGCAAAAAAATGTATCTTTTGGGGGGTATTCCAAAATTTAAAAGCATTTTGTAACAGCTGGCTTGGCCAGTAAGAATCGAAGTCGATAAATCGTGTACATTTCCAGCTACAAAAAATAAATACTGAGGAAAACACCCCTTTTTTATTCCCACGTCCCGTTTTTATTTCTTCTGTATGTAAACAAACATTTTTGTCGTCCTTGCTGCTGCCCGTTACATCTTTTCACATTCGCTAAAACGTCAAAAGCCAAGCCAAGAAGCAAAAGGAAAAGCTATACTATTCCCACAAATCTCAAGGTGGCACGGGCAGCCTGGACTGATCGCATTGATGCCAGTGCCAGTATCCTCTCTAGTACATGTAAGAAACTTTAGGGCTGGCATTACAGAGAAGGAGACGACCCTAAGAAAGTGGTTCCCTATACTATCACGCCACTGATTGAGTGTTGTATCGGGGACGGTCACAGCTGACTCTATAGGGTCCTGTGAGGTTTCCCGCTGTTCTGATGGGCCTGTGTGCCTAAAAAACATTTTGCAGGTATCCCGCAAAACCGTCAATGGTAAACGAAATGCTTTGGGAAGCCCAAAGCCTTCTCAGCGTATCCTCCTGGCTTTCAGTCAGCTCCACAGCGTACACGACGATTAAAGCTGCCGCAAACAAAGAGGAACTCCATGAAGGGAAGAAAAAAACTATAATAAACCAGAGGTCATAAAACCTCGTTAACTTGAATCTGGGTTAACTTGAATCTGGGAGCGTTAAAACTAAGTGCCCGACAGTCAATACGGAGAGTCACTCCTTAGGAGCCAATACGCAATTAACTAGATAAGTGTGACTCCCTTTTTTCAGTTAAGTATGTCTCACAAAACTCTAGAAAATACACTTGTCCGAGAAATAGCTATGACAGATCACTTGGATGGAACAAGTGCCTGCACATGATATAAAGCCCTTTGAAAGTAAAGCACGCAAAGTATAGCATTAATTGTGACCAACCTGGCCACCTTATGTTCTTTGCAGATAAGGTAAATTTTAACGTAGGGAAGAAGCATTGCTCACTTACACGCTCCTACTATGCCGAGAAAGCAAAACGCCGAGATAGCACCGAGCGGACGTCTGAGATACCGTAGCAGGGATTATAAAAGGGCGAAACCTCCTCTAGGCACCTTACATATTTACACGTGCCTTTAAGTTTCAACTCAGTTATTCCGTTTGTCGCGATGTCAAACAGGCTTGAAAGCGTTGTACATTCGTTGGCAAAAGGACTAGAAGTTCGTTTTCAGGGGGAGTAACGGCCATTGCCACAATAATTACTCATTTTGAGGACTCAATGTGAGCTGACGAACGGTTAGTCCATTCCCATGCTCCCCAAGGACGAACTTCTGAAAGGGAGTTGCAGAAAAATAAAATAAGCACCAGCAGGGATCGAACCACCAACTCCCGCAACAGCATTCACGGACTCCAGTGTGCTACCACTATATCACGCCGCCGGACGGAAGTTTCATGAAAAAATATGTTTTGACGTGTATAGCGTGCAGCACTGTGCTAAACGCGACAGATTCATTGCATTTGGTGTCTCAATTTTTATCCGTGCAAGTTAACGCGAAAGCGAATTGCGCTTTGCTAAGGGTAGGGGCTATTGCTCTGTTCGATTTTAAGTAGAGCCTCGCAACCATAGGTTTTTTGTCTTAAAGAACAATCTACTCGTCGAACGACTCATTTGTTTCCGCACAAATTAGCGCAAACTGAGTATATTCCTAGCGTTCTTCACTCATGTTAAGAGCTATAGGTATCTATCGTATGTGAGAGCAGTCGTCTATGTAAATGTCAGGATAGGGAAAGAGATCATACTTCCCTGCATAGGCGAAATTAAATTCTGTGTTGCTTAGGCATGCATTCTTCAACTTAACATTGCTATAGACGAGCGGAAGTGGGCAATGCAGCCGGGTTTTACAGAAGTTGCAGCATTGTCATAGCTTTAGTGCACATGGCAATTATGTACCGAATGTAAAACATAACTTGGACGCTTAGCTGCATAGAGCATTTTTAATTTTCAGTTGTTGTCATCAGCAACTGAGGCGTTCTCGTCGTCTGTTGAACTTATACCTATTCGTTACGCATCAACGTTTGGTATTGTTACAAATATTTGTCTTAATGTTGACGGGCTTGGAATTTTTCATTGGCCATTATTACCTCGCCCGAATCGTATGCAACACAGCGGATTTACATAACCTCACGGTGAAGCTTTTGTCCATCGTGCTTCCCCATCCTTGCCTTTACCCGCCGCTCGATTAACCCTAGGCGATTTTCTTATTATTAGCGTCAAAATTTTCTCCCGTGGCACTATGTAACAGAACCACTGAATGCAAAGACTTGGGTTTTGGAAGTCGAAAACTGTCCGCCGACACATGCGCGAAATGGCGACGGCGACGATATTACAGAGGATTAACGACGCAGCGAAGAGACTAAATGCATGCGTTTCGGCTTCCTGCTATTCCTTATAGATCGGCGGTGACGAACATTAGGTCCGCATTTGTGTACACGGCACACACTCTGCCACAGTTACTCCACTTGAAGATAAACGTCGGACCTCGAACGCCCGCGAAGAGCAACGGCCGTATTTGAGTCCCTATTTTTGCCCGCTTTTGCGTAAGAGTGTATAGTCGCGTGAGCATTCATTCGAGCAATATGAACCGCTTGGTGAACTGGATAAAGACGGGCCACGAAATTATTCCGAAAGTAACAAGACGGCTTCAGGCGGTTGTTGCGACGCCCGTGACCCACTTCTCAGTGTCAGGTCTTGCATCTAAAAAATGGTTCCCCGTTGGCAGCGCATTTAGTTAGGCTTCACAGAGCTCGGCAAGAGAGGAGATTGTAAGGGGGAGGGGCCACTGTGGACCTTTTCACTTTTACATATGCCGCGGTGCAGTGTTGCAGAGGCGAAGGAACGCGATTGAAAGATTTCCTGCACCACTGCCGAATAATGTTTTAGAGGCCAAGCACCAGCGGCAATTGCTGTCGCCGTCTACTGTTGTCGTCTCCTGAAGTCACGGTACTAAAACACAGGGACACTAATTTTCCAATGCCTCGCACTAGAACGTAACGCGTACCAAAAGAACTCACGGAGACACTCGTTTCCAACTCCTCGCGCTAAAAAGTTTCATCTCCATGGGCAAAAAGGCGTACTAAATTAACACACCGGGACACTCGTTTTCCAACGCCTAGCGCTAGAACGCTTCGTGCTTCAAAGATAGAGAGTTTTACAGCAAACCTGTAAACGTCTACCCCAAAAGGTTTAATCTCGAAGTGCAAAAACGCCAAGGAAGGTGCGAGACGCCGAGCGTTCGGCATCAAAAACGCGATATGGATGATAAGAAGACTGTGAACAATGGGTCCACCGCTCCCCCCTCACACACACCATGTGTTCCTGGTAAAGCTTATTACTACAGACAATCTTTGAAGGCTACTCAGGATTTAGTAACCCTCAGTGGCCCTACTCCGGTGCCTAATTAGCGCACCGTATGGAAAGAAGGAGACTTACAATCTTTTAACGCTCTTAAACACTGCATGCTTCGCCTCTCTCCAGGTTTCACGTCAGTGGAGATGGGGCGGTGTTTTTTTACTATTTTCTAAATGAATGTAAGTACTTGAGAAGCTCTAGTTATAGCAATCACAGATCCCACTGTGCCATCTGCTTGTGGCAGCCGATGCCACTTCTAGTTTTTGGCTTGCTTTTGAACCAACCTTGTTTAAAGTGTCAGTGGAATGCTTTTCTTGCTACAAACGAAACGCAGCTAGCCAATTACCGTGATAGGGTTAAACAGACGTCATTCAATCCCCGAACAACACCGGGAACAGAAGATAAAAATCTTTTGACAGAGTATCACGTTGTCTCATGAACGTAGGGCTGTAGTATTCAGCTTGGGTACTTCATGGCCATCTACAAGCACTACAAATTTTGAAGCAGTTGATAAAAGCGCAACGGCGCACCTCAAAAACGTCAATGATTGCGACTAACTGGTGTTCAACCTTTGTATCACGTCCTGATGCCGTAACCGGCGGTAAAAAGGGCGTAAGGGAGGCGCAGATGTCCGCTTTGATTAGACTCGTTCCGAATAGGCCCACTACACTCCGGTCGCGTCCAGTCGTACCCATGCTGAGCAATTAACTTACGATTAGAACACGGACACGCACCCTTTACGCACAAATGCTTGTGTTGTGTGCGCGTTTCTTGTGTGTACCTATGTAAGTGTGCCTGTGTAAGTGTGTGTGTGTGTGTGTGCGTGCGTGCGTACGTGCGTGCTTGCGTGCGTGTGTATGTTGTGTGTCTGGGTAAGTGCGTGTGTGCGCCTGTGTGAGTGTGTGCCTGTGCAAGTCTTAATCTACCAGATTAAAGGAAAATCCCTGAGGTGGAGAATGCCTTTGCAAAGGAAAATTTGACATTTATTTCAAATTTGACACCCGCTCGCTGGTCACGTGTGTGCGTGTGTGTGTGTGTGCCTGTGTAAGTGTCTGCGTGAGAGAGAGTGTGTGCACTATGTGTAAGCGTACGTGCGTGACTGTGCCTGTGTAAGTGTAAGTCTATGTAACAGTGCGTGTGTAAGTTTTTGTGTCTGTGTAATTATATGGGTGTAATTGTGTGTTTGCGCGTGTGTGAGTATATATGGGGTTTGGAAATGAGGGGCTCGTTAGGAAATACAGAAAGAAATGCCGGCCGTTACGCATTCGAGATCCAATCGAAAGGCGTGGGTTCGGTCCCCACTCTGGGCGCGTGTTTTTCCTTCTTTCTTTCTGTATATATATATATATATATATATATATATATATATATATATATATATATATATATATATATATATATATATATATATATATATATATATATATATATATATATATATATATATATATATATATATATATATATATATATATATATATATATATATATACACGCGTGTGTGCAGGAGCCTGAGGGTTGAGGGTGTTGCCACTGTTTTGTTTTTTCCCGCCTACCTGGCTTGCCTATGTATTTATTTCGGCCTCCACGTGGAAGCACTTCAAGGAGATAAAATGACAGCGTCCCCTTATTTCGCCTGCTCTGCGGAGGAGCCTGCACATCCCGCCGCAGCATCCCACCCCCTTCCTCCTTCAATGACAGGCTTCCGACTTCGAAGGCGCCATGGCGGTGGCCTGATTGGTAGCGGGTAATAGCCGCGAGAAAAACGCAATTTACATAATGGGAGCAATCGTAGTAAGGAATTACCATAACGCGAACTGCAAGTAGCCTCGAGGCTCGTGGCTGCGATTTTTATAACCTGCAAGATTTGTCGGGAAGACGAGCGGCCGCAAAACGGCTCCCTGCTCTTAAAAACGAGCCTGCTTTTTGCTCTCCCTCCCTTTTCCCCCTTTTTTATGTTACCCTCGTTTTCCTATTCCGGAAGATCTGTGCGGTGTAAGTAGATTCCCGATTTCGGCGCGCGCTTCGCGGTTACTGCAAAATCACGAGCTTCTGTAGCAAAGTCGACGCGTTATTTTCCCGTAACCCCTTCCAACGTCACTGAAGTATAATGGCGCTGTCCCTGCGTGTGCGCGTGTTTGGGTGAGTGTAGGTGTGATCGTGTAACGGCGATACCATGAATGAGGTTAGCGGCTTGTCGCCGTTTTCGCGCGATGTACATACTTCCGCAAAGCGTTTCGAGCTAGGCTGTCGTAATGACACGCTGACATTTTCTTAGACTCACGGTGATACCATGAATGAGGTGAGCGGCTTGTCGCCGTTTTCGCGCGATGTACATACTTCCGCAAAGCGTTTCGAGCTAGGCTGTCGTAATGACACGCTGACATTTTCTTAGACTCACGGCGGCGTTGTTAGGAAGGGCAGTTACCGCGGAAGGGCAAACTACTGCGCATTCGTGGCCCTAGCGGACCCTAGTAAACGCGCTGCGGCCTTCAACTTAGAAACGTTTTATCTAACGATTTTACGTGAGTTGTTTTGTACGATAATTATAGAAGTAGCAAATGAGCGAGTAATAATGTGCGTTTTTATAAAATGTCCGCTCGCTTGTTGTCGTTGAGACACGGTAGCGCCATCATGCAGAATCCGCTGAATCTTCAATCGGATAGCGTTGTCCCGACAGATGGCGCGCTCGAGTAGTTCGAAATGTGGGAATTGATCAATCAACGGATCGATCGATGGAACGATTGATTGATTGATTGATTGATTGATTGATTGATTGATTGATTGATTGACTGGTTGGTTTATTATAGAGTTTAACGCAGAGAAGCTACACCTGGGCTATGAGGTATGCCATAGTGGAGGGCTCTGGATTGATTTTGACTAGATGGTTATCTTTAACGTGCGCTGAAATCCCGACACACGGACGTCTTTGCTTTTCACACCTCCATCAGGAAAGCAGCCACGGCGTCGGAGATCAAACCCGCGTCTTTGGGCTCAGCAGCAGCTGCGAAATTGAAGGGAATGAAACAAACTGCATTACAAAAAGGATTCCCAATGGCACAATATAAGGGGAACGAGGCTCGGATGAGAGGCCGTCTGTATCTCGAGTAAGGAAGGGGCGCAAAAGGATGATGAGGAAGAGGAGAATGATGCCAGGACACTCCCACAGTTGGAAACTAATGCTTTCGCATTCACTATATCGTAAGGAAGGCTCACGTGGCATCGTCATATTTTTTTGACAACCTATCGCTTTTACTGAGCCTACTGCTGTTGATTAAAGGTTGACTACAGGTCACTGGCGTCAAGCGTGCCAAGTGTGTATCAAGGTTAAAGCAGTAGAATAACGCTTGGCAAAGAGAGGATCGGGAAAATGGCTAGGGAAGACAGGAAAATGCACTGATGAATACTATACTCCCAAACGCGACATTCGGGCGCAGCGCCAGCTGCGGTCTTCTCGGTCACGGCGCATATCTGCTGCGTGTGCTGAAGTGATCGCGTGACCAGTGAGCGCACGGTGGCGCGCGCTACACTGCTGTTATTAAAGACGATAGTCTTTCTCGGGCTACTTAAACCCAGAAATTTTGCTCTGTCTGTCTGTGCTAAGGCAATGTGAGCGCTACTATGAGGCCGGGGGAGTGGCGAGCCCCTGTAACCGCAGCTAGGAAGGGGCCTATAAACACGAACCGATCTGCTCGCCGAGGGAGGTGACGAGCCCTTGTAAGCCATGTCATAGGGGTACATGCGGTACAGTTCGTTTTATCGTGCCATGCTGAAGCATGGGTACACACAATGAGGCCGGGGGTGTAGCGAACCTCTGTAACCGGAGCATGGAAGGGGCCTTGAACTGGTCTGCTGACCGAGGGAACTTGATGAGCCCTTGTAACCTTCAGTCTTGGGGGCGAGAGTGCAGAGCCACTGGGAGTTCCTCAGAGGATCCCTTGTATCCCGAAAGATGGTATTTGTGGAGTAACTATGACTCTCTTGGCTAGGGGAAGTAGCGAGCCCCTGTAATCCAGTGTGGGAGGAGGCCAAGGGCTGGGGGTGGTAACGCGCCCCTGTAATCCAGCGTGAGAGGAAGCCAGCAGGTGAATGTTGCGACGTAATCACTGCGCTCACGCGGTACAGTTCGCACGTAGTGTTGGCGTACCATTGCTGAAGCAATGGGTAGACCACTACCGAGCCGGGGGCGTGCACACCCCTGTAACCATAGCTTGGGGCTCGTTCTGTTGAACTTGCGAACTGGTCTGCAGGCCGGGGGTTGTGACAAACCCTTGTAACCTAATGTCATAGGGGCCAGAGCGTGGAAGTACGGTAATTCCACGGGACCTCCTCGAGGAATCGGGGAGGCCGCAGAATCCCTGCCCAGGGGGCGTGCAAAACGGCCGCCACTGCGGAGGTTCCTGGTACAACTGGAATCAGGTCCTACGCGGAGGTCGGGCGGTCGGGTGTCAGCCCGGCACTTGGCAATGCGATTGAAGCAGGAAAGCGGGTCGAGATCGACCAACTATGACTGCCGGGAGAAGTAACGCACCCCTGTAATCCAGCGTGGGAGGAGGCCGGCGAGTCAAGTTGCGAAAGTAGCAAGTGCCGCAAGCGTACAGTCGTTGTATTGGGAATACCGATTAAATTCGGGAAACCATTACGGGCCGGGGGACTGGCGACCCTTGTAACCGCAAGCTTTGGCGGGGCCAGCGACCTGATCGCAGAAAGCTGGGGGGAGTGACTGACCCCTGTAACCGAACGTCACCGGGGGCTAGATGTTGTACAGTCCGTAAGAGGCCGGGGGGGGGGGGGGTGTCGCGCCCCCCTGTAAACTTGCTGCGAGGGGCCTATAGAGTGATCTTCTCTAGCTGAGGTCACGGCGACCTCGTCACCCGAAAATGCCGATGGGGCGCAGTTTCACGAGCTACTTGGTGTCCCGCACGGGGAAAACGAGGAAAGGGGGGGTGAGTACACCCACCGAGGAAACTTTCGTGGCTTAGTAACGGCTAGTAGGCCCGGACCGATCTCCTCTGCCGAGCCGCCGACCCCGCGGCAATGCCAAAAGACTCTTGTTCCATTGAGCGAAAGAGTAGGCACAGAGGAGGGCATAAGTACAGGGCTCTCATAGCCCCTCCCATGGGAGCCTCGCGAACGTGGATTTCAGTTAACGTTCGCATACAAACTTCCGGTGTCAGGAGACCGTGAAAAGCAGGTGTTGCAAGTACCCGTGTATAGTGGAAAGCTTCACTGGTGATTCGTGAGTACCTGGTGCGGAACAGTTGATCGAGGACGTTAGTACGCATCGGCCGCAGAGCTGGAAGTCGGGGGGGGGGGGGGGGGGGGCGACCGTCGCCACTAAATAGGGTACTTCCTGTCTCTGACAGTTGGGGCCCAGTTATCGGACCCTATGGGTGAGCAGTATCCCGTGGCAGGGACCGCATATTTGGCAATTGGCACTGTCTGATGCCCTCGCTGAGCAATCAGTCTTGGAAGAGAGTCAGACAAAAGGATTGGAGCAAAATTGCTCCCCCCATTCCCACGCTTCTTCCCATAACCCTTCCCGATCTCCAAGTTCCCGTTCCCAGCAACCCACCCTATCCGGCTTTTTCCTAGGGGGGACAAGGGGGGTCCCCCCGGGCTCGTCCCGCTGGCGGCGGGTCGCAAGAAAGCTTTTCCCGTTAATTTCTCCCCACCTTCGGGTGGACAAAATTCTCTTTGCCGGTTGGCCCTTTTTTTGTACTGTTGCAATTGGGTATAACCGGTTATACTAAGGTGGTGCCGGGGAGCTATTGAAAGCTCCATT